>NW_024072539.1:0-5265 GCF_014754425.2 Oryx dammah
ATTGTATGGGCATATAATTGCTGATAGTAGTCTCTTATGATCCTTTGTATTTCTGTGTTGTCTGCTGTGATCTCTCCATTTTCATTTCTAATTTTATTGATTTGATTTTTCTCTCGTTTCTTATGAGTCTGGCTAATGGTTTATGAATTTTTTTTATCCTCTCAAAGAACCAGCGTTTGGCTTTGTTGATTTTTGCTATGGTCTCTTTTGTTTCTTTTGCATTTATTTCTTCCCTAATTTTGAAGCTTTCTTTCCTTCTACTAACTCTGCGGTTCTCCAATTCTTCCTTTTCTAGTTGCTTTAGGTGTAGAGTTAGGTTATTTATTTGACTTTTTTCTTGTTTCTTGAGATATGGCTGCATTGCTATGAACTTTCCTGTTAGCAGTGCTTATATAGTGTCCCACGGGTTTTGGGTTGTGTTTTCATTTTCCTTCATTTCTATGCATATTTTGAATTCTTCTGGATTTGTTGGTTATTCAGAAGTGTGTTTTTCAGCCTCCATATGTTGGAATTTCTAATAAATTTTCTCCTGTAATTGAGATCTAATCTTAATGCATTGTGGTCAAAAAATATGCTTGGAATGATTTCGAATTTTTTGAAATTATCAAGGTTAGATTTATGGCACAGGATGTCATCTATCCTGGAGAAGGTTCCGTGAGCACTTGAGACAAAGGTGAAATTCATGGTTTTGGGGTGAAATGTGCTATAGATATTAATTGGGTCTAACTGGCCTATTGTATCATTTAAAGTTTGCATTTCCTTGTTAATTTTCTGTTTAGTTGTTCTGTCCATAGGTGTGAGTGGGGTATTAAAGTCTCCCACTATTAATGTGTTGTTGTTAATTTCCCCTTTTATACTTGTTAGCACTTGTCTTACATATTGCGGTGCTCCTATGTTGGGCGCATATATATTTATAATTGTTATATCTTCTCCTTGGATTGATCCTTTGATCATTATGTAGTGGCCTTCTTTGTCTCTTCTCACAGCCTTTTTTTTAAAGTCTATTTTATCGGTTATGAGTATTGCTATTCCTGCTTTCTTTTGGTCTCTATTTGGGTGGAATACCTTTCTCCAGCCCTTTGCTTTCAGTCTGTTTGTGTCCCTTGTTTTGAGGTGGGTCTCTTGTAGGTAGCATATATAGGGATCTTGTTTTTGTATCCATTCAGCCAGTCTTTGCCTTTCAGTTGGGGCATTCAACCCACTTATGTTTAAGGTAATTATTGATAAGTATGATCCCATTGCCATTTACTTTATTGTTTTGGGTTCGGGTTGATAGGCCCTTTTTGTGTTTGCTGTCTAGAGAAGATCCTTTAGCATTTGTTGGAGAGCTGGTTTGGTGGTGCTGAATTCTCTCAGCTTTTGCTTGTCTGTAAAGCTTTTGATTTCTCCTTCATATTTGAATGAGATCCTTGCTGGGTACAGTCATCTGGGCTGTATGTTATTTTCTTTCATCACTTTAGTATATCTTGCCATTCCCTCCTGGCCTGAAGTGTTTCTATGGAAACATCTGCAGTTATCCTTATGGGAATCTCCTTGTGTGTTATTGTTGTTTTTCCCTTGCTGCTTTTAATATTTGTTCTTCGTGTTTGATTTTTGTTGATTTGATTAATATGTGTCTAGGGGTGTTTCTCCTTGGGTTTATCCTGTTTGGGACTCTCTGGGTTTCTTGGACTGGGTGATTATTTCCTTCCCCATTTTAGGGAAGTTTTGAACTATTATCTCCTCATGTATTTCTCATGGCCTTTCTTTTAGTCTTCTTCTTCTGGGACTCCTATAATTCGAATATTGGAGAGTTTCATATTGTCCTGGAGGTCTCTGAGATTGTCCTCAGTACTTTAAATTCGTTTTTATTTTTTCCTCTCTGATTCATTTATTTCTACCATTCTATCTTTTATTTCACTAATCCTAATTTCTTCCTCCATTATTCTACTATTTGTTGCCTGCAGAGTGCTTCTGATCTCATTTATTGCATTATTCATTATATATTGACTCTTTTTAAAAATTTCTTCTAGGACCTTGTTAAACCTTTCTTGCATCTTCTCACTCCTTGTCTCCAGGCTATTTAGCTGTGATTCCATTTTGATTTCTTGATTTTGGATCATTTTCACTATCAATATTCGGAATTCTTTCTCAGGTAGGTTCCCTATCTCTTCCTCTTTTGTTTGGTTTGGTGGGCATTTCTACTGTTCCTTTACCTGCTGAGTATTCCTCTGTCTCTTCGTCTTGGTTATATTGCTGCATTTGGGGTGGCCTTTCTGGATTCTGGGAATTTGTGGAGTTCTTTTTATTATGGAGTTTCCTCGCTGTGGGTGGGGTTGTATCAGTGGCTTGTCAAGGTTTCTTGGTTAAGGAAGCTTGTGTTGGAGTTCTGGTGGGTGAAGCTGGATTTCTTCTCTCTGGAGTGCAATGGAGTGTCTAGTAATGAGTTATGAGACGTCAGTGGTTTTGGAGTAACTTTGAGCTGCCTGTATATTGAAGCTCAGGGCTGTGTTCCTGTGCTGCTGGAGAATTTGCGTGGTATGTCTTGCTCTGGAACTTGTTGGCCCTTGGGTGGTGCTTGGTTTCAGTGTATGTATGGAGGCGTTTGATGAGCTCCTATTGATTAATGTTCCCTGGATTCAGGAGTTCTCTGATGTTTTCAGGATTTGGACTTAAGCCTCCTGCTTCTGGCTTTCAGTTTTATTTTTACAGTAGCCTCAAGACTTCTCCATCTATACAGCACTGATGACAAAACATTTAGGTTAAAGATGAAAAGTTTCTCCACATTGAGTGACACCCAAAGAGGCTCACTGAGTTACATGGAGAAGAGAAGAGGGAGGGGGTAGCTAGAGGTGACTGGAATGAGATGAGATGGGACCAAAAGAGGAGAGAGCAAGCTAGCCAGTAATCACTTCCCTATTGGCGCTCCACAGTCTGGACTGCTCAGAGATGTTCATGGAGTTATACAGGGAAGAGGAGAGGGAGGAAGTAGACAGAAGTGACCAGGAGGATAAAAGAAGGAAATGAAAAGGAGAGAGACAGATCCAGCTAGCAACCAGTTCCCTGAGTGTTCTCCACCGTCTGGAACACACAGAGATTCACAGAGTTGGGTAGAGAAGAGAAGGGGGAGGGAGGAGGCAGAGGCCACCTGGTGGAGAAAAAGGAGAGTCCAAAGGAGGAGAGAGTGGTCAAGCCAGTAATCTTGCTCTCAGGTAAAAGTGGGTACTGAAGATTGGGTTTTTAAATGTACAAAATTGACAACAAATACCAAAAAACAATGGTTAAAAATGTAGAGTAGAGGTTGGATTTTCAAAAATACAATATTAAAGAAAAGAAGAAGAAGCAGAAGAAGAGGAAGAAAAAGAAGAAAACAAAGCTACAAGGATTATTAAAAAACAACAACCACGGAAAAAGTATATACGGTGTTTGCTTTAAAAATAGGGTCTTTTGTTTTTTGAAAAGTGATAGTATGTTATAAAAATAAAAATTAAAGGAGACATAGAGGACTTAAAAATTTAAAAACGTTAAAAAAAAGAAGAAAAAACAGTCACACAACATCATCAACAACAAGAAGACAAATGATCATAAAAATAGTAAAGATATATCTGGGACTTTCTCTGGTATTGTGGGCAGTGTGGGTTCACTTCCAAGATGGTTCCCTCTGGTTAGCTTCTTCTGTTTGCTGGTCTCTTCAGTGTCTGGTTTCTGCCTTGACACAAGGGGGATGGTGGTGGACAATTTTTTTTTTTTTTTGCTCACTTGTTCAGTCGCACTGAGGGGAGGGAGGGATGCTGCAAACAAATAAGACTGGTGTGTGCTTGCAGTGTTACAGCCACGCTGGGCCTGCCCCTGCTCACGGTGCACACCACTCATGCTCTATGTTGCTCCACCAGGAACTGTCTGAGGCCGGCCCTAGGCTGCATGCACTTCCCCAGTCTAAGCCATTCAGGCTTGGCACTGAGGTAGCCCTCAGAGGCGCAGATTTGGTTGGGCCTGCGTTTTGTGCCCTTCCCAGGTCTGAGTAGCTCAGGTGTTTGGCGAGCGTGGTCGCTGTGACTTATCGCCTTTCTGGTCCCTGCTGCTCAGTTTTCTGGGTGCACCGCTGGCGCCCCTTGCCAGGCATATGGTGACTGTCCAGAACCCCAAGAAGTCTTAGTTAGCAAAGAAACCTGCTTGCAGTTTGGTAGATAATGTCTCTCTAGGGCTGCGATTGCCCCCTTCTAGCCCTTACGGCTCTGGCTGCCTGCCACCAGAGGGGGATGGTCAGCAGCCGGCTATTTCTGTTCCGTCCTTTGTTCTGTGTGCGGTCCTGGCGGTGTCTTATGTTAGAGCTTTTCGTGTGGTAGCTATCCCACAGTCTGGTTTGGTAGCCCAAGTTAGTTCGCTCTGGTTACACTCGGGACGTTCTGGCCCGATTCTTAAAAAGCACTGCATCCCGCGCCTCCCTGCCCAGCCCCCACTTGCTAGTGGTGAATGCAGGCGTCTGTCCTGCTTCTCCGCTGGGGGAGTTACCATTGGGCTCATAATCTGTTGGTTTTAATTATTTATTTATTTTTCTTCCCCGTTATGTGGCCCTTTGTGCTTCCAAGGCTCGCCACAGAATCGGCAGCAAGATTGTTTCCTGGTGTTTGGAAATTTCTCTCTTCTTAAGACTCACTTCCCAGGACAGGACTCCCTTCCCGGGATGGAGCTCCCTCCCTACCTCCTTTGTCTCTTTTTTCATCTTTTATATTTTTTCCTACCTGTTTTTGAAGAAAATGATCTGCTTTTCTGGGTGCCTGATGTCATCTGTCAGCATTCAGAGTTGTTTTGTGGAATTTACTCAGCGTTGAAATGTTCTTTTGATGAATTTGTGAGGGAGAAAGTGGTCTCCCCATATTCCTCTGCCATCTTAGGACCGCCCCCCGGTCATAACTTTTCCTCCAAGGAGGAAGCGTCTTTTTACTTCATGGATGCAGTCACCATCTGCAGTGGTGTTGGAGCCCCCAGAATAACGTCTCTCACTGCTTCCCCTGTTTCCCCATCTATTTGCTATGAAGTGATGGGACCAGAGACCATGACCTTAGTTTTCTGGTTGTTGAGTTTTATGCCAACTTTTTCACTCTCCTCTTTCACTTTCATCAAGAGGCTTTTTGGTTCTTCTTCACTTTTGGCCATAGGAGGTGTCATCTGCATATCTGTGGTTATCGATATTTCTTTTGGCAGTCTTGATTCCAGCTTGTGCTTCATCCAGCCCAGTGTTTCTCATGATGTCCTCTGTATAAGTTAAATAAGCAGGGTGACAAT
>NW_024072540.1:0-5264 GCF_014754425.2 Oryx dammah
TTAAGATTATCTCCTTGTCTTTATCTTTTGACATTTTATTTGTGATATGCTCAGGGTGGTTCTCTTTGTATTCAAATCACTAATCATCAGGGAAATGTAAATTCAAGCCACAATGGTACATCATTCACAACTGTTAGCGTGGCAGTCATAGAGAAAAAGGGAGAGCACAGGTGTTGCTAAGGATGTGGTGAGAAGAGAATGCTTGTACACTGTGCGTGGGGATACACAAATGGGCTCAGCTGCTACAGAAAACATTATGGAGGTTCCTCAAAAATTAACAATAGATCGACCATGTGGTCCAGCAATCCCAGTTATGGGTATATATCCAATGGAAATAAACATAGGACATCAAAAGATATGTGCTTCCATATTTATTGCCACATTAAACACAAGCCAAAATATGGAAACAAGCTAAGTGTCCATCAACAGATGATTCAATGATGAAGACAATTCAGTCACTCGGTCATGTCTGACTCATTGCGACCCCATGAATCGCAGCACACCAGGCCTCCCTGTCCATCACCAACTCCTGGAGTACACTCAGATTAATGTCCATGAAGTCAGTGATGCCATCCAGCTATCTCATCCTCTGTCATCCCCTTCTCCTCCTGCCCCCAATCCCTCCCAGCTTCAGAGTCTTTTCCAATCAACTCTTTGCATGAGGCGGCCAAAGTACTGGAGCTTCAGCTATAGCAGCATCATTCCTTCCAAAGAAATCCCAGGGTTGATCTCCTTCAGAATGGACTGGTTGGATCTTGCAGTCCAAGGGACTCTCAAGAGTCTTCTCCAAAACCACAGCTCAAAAGCATCAATTCTTTGGTCCTCAGCTTTCTTCACAATTCAACTCTCACATCCATACATGACCACTGGAAAAACCATAGCCTTGACTAGATGGACCTTAGTCGGCAAAGTAATGTCTCTGCTTTTGAATATACTATCCAGGTTGGTCATAAATTTTCTTCCAAGGAGTAAGCGTCTTTTAATTTCATGGCTGCAGTCACCATCTGCAGTGATTTTGGAGCCCAAAAAAATAAAGTCTGACACTGTTTCCACTGTTTCCCCATGTATTTCCCATGAAGTGATGGGACCAGATGCCATGATCTTCATTTTCTGAATGTTGAGCTTTAAGCCAACTTTTTCACTCTCCTCTTTCACTTTCATCAAGAGGCTTTTGAGTTCTTCTTCATTTTCTGCCATAAGGGTGGTGTCATCTGCATATCTGAGGTTATTGATATTTCTCCTGGCAATCTTGATTCCAGCTGGTGCTTCTTCCAGCCCAGCATTTCTCATGATGTACTCTGCATATAAGTTAAATAAGCACGGTGAAAATATACAGCCTTGACGTACTCCTTTCGGTATTTGGAACCAGTCTGTTGTTTAATGTCCAGTTCTAACTGTTGCTTCCTGACCTGCATACAGATTTCTCAAGAGGCAGGTCAGTTGGGCTGGTATGCCCATGTCTTTCAGAATTTTCCACAGTTTATTGTGACCCACAAAGTCAAAGGCTTTGGCATAGTCAATAAAGGAGAAATAGATGTGTTTCTGGAACTCTCGGGCTTTTTCCATGATCCAGGGAATGTTGGCAATTTGATCTCTGGTTCCTCTGCCTTCTCTAAAACCAGCTTGAACATCAAGAAGTTCATGGTTCATGTATTGCTGTAGCCTGGCTTGGAGAATTTTGAGCATTACTTTACCAGCATGTGAGATGAGTGCAATTGTGTGGTATTTTGATCATTCTTTGGCATTGGAATGAAAACGGACCTTTTCGAGTCCTGTGGCCACTGTTGCATTTTCCAAATTTTCTGGCCTATTGAGTGCAGCACTTTCAAAGCATCATCTTCCAGGATTTGAAATAGCTTTACTGGAATTCCATCACCTCCACTAGCTTTGTTCATAGTGATGCTTCTAAGGCCCACTTGACTTCACATTCCAGGATGTCTGGCTCTAAATGAGTGCCCACCATCGTGATTATCTGGGTCAGGAAGATCTTTTTTGTACAGTTCTTCTGTGTATTCTTGTCACCTCTTCTTAGTATCTTTTGCTTCACTTAGGTCCATACCATTTTTGTCCTTTATTGAGCCCATCTTTGCATGAAATGTTCCCTTGGTATCTCTAATTTTCTTGAAGAGATCTCTAGTCTTTCCCATTCTGTTCTTTTCCTCTATTTCTTTGCATTGATCGCTGAAGAAGGCTTTCTTATCTCTTCTTTCTATTCTTTGGAATTCTGCAGTCAGATGCTTATATCTTTCCTTTTCTCATTTGCTTTTTGCCTCTCTTCCTTTCACAGCTATTTGTAAGGCCTCCCCAGACAGCCATTTTGCTTTTTGCATTTCTTTTCCATGGGGATGGTCATGATCCCTGTCTGCTGTACAATTTCACGAACCTCCACCCATAGTTCATCAGGCACTCTATCTATCAGATCTAGGCCCTTAAATCTATTTCTCACTTCCACTGTATAATCATAAGGGATTTGATTTAAGTCATACCTGAATGGTCTAGCGGTTTTCCCTATGTTCTTCAATTTGAGTCTGAATTTGGTAATAAGGAGTTCCTGATCTGAGCCACAGTCAGCTCCTGGTCTTGTTTTTGTTGACTGTATACAGCTTCTCCATCTTTGGCTGCAAAGAATATAATCAATCTGATTTCGGTGTTGACCATCTGGTGATGTCCATGTGTAGAGTCTTCTCTTGTGTTGTTGGAAGAGGGTGTTTGCTATGACCAGTGCGTTTTCTTGGCAAAACTCTTTTGGTCTTTGCCCTGCTTCATTCCGCATTCCAAGGCCAAATTTGCCTGTTAGCCCAGGTGTTTCTTGACTTCCTACTTTTGCATTCCAGTCCCCTATAATGAAAAGCACACCTTTTTTGGGTGTTAGTTCTAAAAGGTCTTGTAGGTCTTCATAGAACCATTCAACTTCAGCTTCTTCAGCGTTACTGGTTGGGGCATAGACTTGGATTACTGTGATATTGAATGGTTTGCCTTGGAGACGAACAGAGATCATTCTGTCGTTTTTGAGATTGCATTCAAGTACTGCATTTCAGACTCTTTTGTTGACCATGATGGCTACTCCATTTCTTCTGAGGTATTCCTGCCTGCAGTAGTAGATATAATGGTCATCTGAGTTAAATTCACCCATTCCAGTCCATTTTAGTTCGCTGATTCCTAGAATGTCAATTCTCACTCTTGCCATCTCCTGTTTGAGCACTTCCAATTTGCCTTGATTCATGGACCTGACATTCCAGGTTCCTACGCAATATTGCTCTTCACAGCATCAGACCTTGCTTCTATCACCAGTCACATCCACAGCTGGATATTGTTTTTGCTTTGGCTCCATCCCTTTATTCTTTCTGGAGTTATTTCTCCACTGATCTCCAGTAACGTATTGGGCACCTACTGACCTGGGGAGTTCCTCTTTTGGTATCCTATCATTTTGCCTTTTCATACTGTTCATCGGGTTCTCAAGGCAAGAATACTGAAGTGGTTTACCATTCCGTCTCCACCATGACCTGTCAGTCTTGGATGTCTCCTCATAGCATGGCTTATATGTTCATTTAGGGTTAAGGTCAGAGTTAATTTCTCTCATTTTCTCAGTCTATCTAAAGCTTTGTCACTTTATTATCCCTCCGAAAATTATCTTTGATTTTATTAATTTTTCTATTGCTTTTCTTATGTTTATATCATTTATCTTGCTTAAAAAAAATCCTGTGTGATTAAGCACACATACACAAACATGAAGAGCTACTCTATGAAATAGCTACTATCGTCAGCTCCATAATAACACTGAGGTGACAATTCAGAGGCTTAGGGAGGTTAATTTGCCAAAGATTATGAAATCTTCAAGTGGAAGAGATGATATGAACTCAGATTTGCTGCTACCAATGCTCATGGTTGTAATCACAATAATTCGTGGCCTTGTCATCTATTAATTTTTTGCCTTCATTATTACCTGATTTCCTCACTTATGCATAGAAAATGACATCTTGACTGCATCACAGGGCTGCTATGATGATTGATTCAGTTAAAGCAATTGAAAAAATATATGCATTCATATATCTAAAATAAAGTTCTTTGTAAACAGAAAGTACCCATGTTTATTTTATTTTATTTTTTCACGAAATTTACTGATGGGTTATGTTATCTTGGGCAAATCCATTAGCTGCACTGGCTTCAGGGCCTCACCTGGAAACTGAATGCCTTGAACTAGATAATCCCTAGGTCCAGGGATCTCCAGCTCTAATGACTCCAAGTTCATTAAAAGAAAAGTTATAATCAAATGATCATGATTGGACTATGGGGAAGCAGGGAATGGATCCAGAAGGGACAGAGTAAAATCGAGCATGAAATTAGCAGGGACAAAGACTCCGTGACAACCATGACTCCAGAGAACAAGTAGCTGGAGAGTTTTCTTTCCCTAATTGTCCTTTCCGTTTCACCTCTGCCATTATTAACACTTTTAAAAGTATCCCCCATGTGGCATCCTCTCTGGCTGTGAGTGAACAGCCAGCTCATGGACAAAAGGTTCCATCTTTGACTGCAATAGGCCCCATCTGAAAATTTTGGGGAGATACAAATAGACGATTTCAATCTTTGGCAAGAACTCTATCATTCTGGAGGATCTGAGTCAAGGTGAGAAGGCAAGATTTATAGAGAAGAGTGGATTTTGTGCTATCTCTATAGCTATGTGATTCTTCAGAGAGAACGGTTTTTAGTCCTGTTTCTTTCTTTCTTCAACTCTTCCCTCTCCCACAGGTCCATGACCTCCTCCTAAGCTCGTCCTTAGGTTCCCTTTCTCCTCACCCAAATTCTCTGACTTTCAGTGACAAGGATAATCTCTAACTTAAAATTTCAGGTTTCACTCTGTAGTGAGAGACAGCTGTTGAGATCTAGTTCTGCAATTTCCCAAGGATATAATCTTGAACTCTGTTACATTCTCTTTTTTCACTGGTAAAATACGGGTAATAAGATCATTGAGACTCAAATGAAATGATGCCTGTGAAGCCCAACATGTTGTACAAGTTAACTGAGTGCTGAATTTAACTAATAATTTACTGAATTCAGGGGAATTTTCTAAGCTCAGAAATGCTTGCCTGTGTTTTCCAACTTTATCCATCCCAAGGACCCTTCAAATTTATCCTTGCTGAGAATGGTTGTGAAAAATAATAATGAATTTGAATTCCACTTCAATATACAGCTTCGATTCATTATTTCTGTGTAACAAAAGTCCAGCTGGTCATGCCATAATGATATGGAAAAGTACTCAAGTACCA
>NW_024072541.1:0-5261 GCF_014754425.2 Oryx dammah
TTTTTCCTTATTTCTTTTTCTTAATATTATTATTTTTTTTTAATCTTTTCTCTTTTTTTTCTTTCTTCCTTCTGCTTCGTCTCTTTAACATTGTATTTTTGAAAATCTAACCTCTACTCTAGGTTTTTAATCTTTGCTTTTCGGTTTTTGTTGTCAATCTTGTACATTTCATAACCCAATCTTACCTTACAGTGAGATTACTGGCTTGACCACTCTCTCCTCCTTTTGGACTCTCCTTTTTCTCCACCAGGTGGCCTCTGTCTCTCCCCCCCCTCCCCCCATCTCTTCTATATCCAACTCTGTGATTCTCTGTGTGTTCTAGATGGTGGAGAGCACCTAAGGAACTGATTACTGGCTGGACCTGTCTCTCTCCTTTTCATTCCTCTCTCTTACCCTCCTGGCCACCTCTGTCTACTTCCTCTCTCTCCTCTCCCCTGTATAACTCCGTAAATACCGCTGAGAGGTCTAGACTATGGAGCGCACATAAGGAAGTGACTATTGATTAGCTTGCTCTCTCCTCTTTTGATCTCACCGCATCTCATTCCAGTCACCTCTAACTACCCTCTCCCTCTTCTCTTCTCCATGTAACCCAGTGAACCTCTCTGGGTGCCCCTCAATGTGGAGAAACCTTTCATCTTTAGCCTAGATACTATATCATTGGTGCTGTATAGATGGAGAAGTCTAGAGACCACTATAAAACTAAAACCAAAAACCAGAAGCAGGAGGCTTAAGTCCAAAGCTTGAGAACATCAGAGAACTCCTGAATTCAGGGAACATTAAGCAATAGGAGCTCATCAAATGCCTCCAAACCTACACTGAAACAAAGCTCCACCCGAGGGCCAACAAGTTCCAGAGCAAGACATATCACACAAATTCTCCAGCAACACAGGAACACACCCCTGAGCTTCAATATACAGGCAGTTCAAAGTTACTCCAAAACTTTAGACGTCTCATAACCCATTACTGGTCACTCCACTGCACTCCAGAGAGAAGAAACCCAGCTCCACCTACCAGACCTCCAACACAAGCCTCCCTAACCAGGAAACCTTGACAAGCCACTGATACAACCCCACCCACAGTGAGGAAGCTCCACAATAAAGAGAATTCCACAAATTACCAGAATATAAAAAGGCCATTCCAAACGCAGCAATATAACCAAGATGAAGAGACAGAGGAATACCCAACAGGTAAAGGAGCAGGAGAAATGCCCACCAAACCAGACAAAAGAGGAAGAGACAGGGAATCTACCTGAGAAAGAATTCCGAATATTGATAGTGAAAATGATCCAAAATCTTGAAGTCAAAATGGAATCACAGATAAATACCCTAGAGACAAGGATTGAGAAGATGCAAGAAAGGTTCAACAAGGACCTAGAAGAAATAAAAAAGAGTCAATATACAATGAATAATGCAATAAATGAGATCAGAAACACTCTGGAGGCAACAAATAATAGAATAACGGAGGCAGAAGATAGGATTAGTGAAATAGAAGACAGAATGGTAGAAATAAATGAATCAGAGATGAAAAAAGAAAAACGAATTAAAAGAAATGAGGACAATCTCAGAGACCTCCAGGACAATATGAAACGCTCCAACATTCGAATTATAGGAGTCCCAGAAGAAGAAGACAAAAAGAAAGACCATGAGAAAATCCTTGAGGAGATAATAGTTGAAAACTTCCCTAAAATGGGGAAGGAAATAATCACCCAAGTCCAAGAAACCCAGAGAGTCCCAAATAGGATAAACCCAAGGCGAAACACCCCAAGACACATATTAATCAAATTAACAAAGATCAAACACAAAGAACAACTATTAAAAGCAGCAAGGGAAAAACAACAAATAACACACAAGGGGATTCCCATAAGGATAACAGCTGATCTCTCAATAGAAACTCTTCAGGCCAGGAGGGAATGGCAAGACATACTTAAAGTGATGAAAGAAAACAGCCCAGATTACTATACCCAGCAAGGATCTCATTCAAATACGAAGGAGAAATCAAAAGCTTTACAGACAAGCAAAAGCTGAGAGAATTCAGCACCACCAAACCAGCTCTCCAACAAATTCTAAAGGATATTCTCTAGACAGGAAACACAAAAAGGGAGTATAAACCCGAACCCAAAATAATAAAACAAATGGCAACGGGATCATACTTATCAATAATTACCTTAAACGTAAATGGATTGAATGCCCCAACCAAAAGGCAAAGACTGGCCGATTGGATACAAAAACAAGAACCCTCTATATGCTGCTTACAAGAGACCCACCTCAAAACAAGGGACACATACAGACTGAAAGTGAAGGTTTGGAAAAAGATATTCCATGCAAATAGAGACCAAAAGAAAGCAGGAGTGGCAATACTCATATCCGATAAAATAGACTTTAAAACAAAGGCTGTGAAAAGAGACAAAGAAGGCCACTACATAATGATCAAAGGATCAATCCAAGAAGAAGATATAACAATTATAAATATATATGCACCCAATATAGGAGCACCACAATATGTAGGACAAATGCTAACAAGTATGAAAGGGGAAATTAACAACAACACAATAATAGTGGGAGACTTTAATACCCCACTCACACATATGGACAGATCAACTAAACAGAAAATTAACAAAGAAACGCAAACTTTAAATGATACATTAGACCAGTTAGACCTAATTGATATCTATAGGACATTTCACCCCAAAACAATGAATTTCACCTTTTTCTCAAGTGCTCATGGAACCTTCTTGAGGATAGATCACATCCTGGGCCATAAATATAACCTTGATAAATTCAAAAAAATCGAAATCATTACAAGCATCTTTTCTGACCATAATGCACTAAGATTAGATCTCAATTACAGGAGGAAACCTATTAAAAATTCCAACATATGGAGGCTGAACAGCACGCTTCTGAATAACCAACAAATCACAGAAGAAATCAAAAAAGAAATCAAAATATGCATAGAAACTAATGAAAATGAAAACACAACAACCCAAAACCTGTGGGACACTATAAAAGCAGTGCTAAGAGGAAAGTTCATAGCAATACAGGCATACCTCAAGAAACAAGAAAAAAGTCAAATAAATAACCTAACTCTACACCTAAAGCAACTAGAAAAGGAAGAATTAGAGAACCCCAGAGTTAGCAGAAGGAAAGAAATCTTAAAAATTAGGGCAGAAATAAATGCAAAAGAAACAAAAGAGACCATAGCAAAAATCAACAAAGCCAAAAGCTGGTTCTTTGAAAGGATAAATAAAATTGACAGACCATTAGCCAGACTCATCAAGAAGCAAAGAGAGAAAAATCAAATCAATAAAATTAGAAATGAAAATGGAGAGATCACAACAGACAACACAGAAATACAAAGGATCATAAGAGACTACTATCAGCAATTATATGCCAATAAAATGGACAACCTGGAAGAAATGGACAAATTCTTAGAAAAATACAATTTTCCAAAACTAAACCAGGAAGAAATAGACAATCTTAACAGACCCATCACAAGCACGGAAATTGAAACTGTAATCAGAAATCTTCCAGCAAACAAAAGCCCAGGTCCAGACGGCTTCACAGCTGAATTCTACCAAAAATTTTGAGAAGAGTTAACACCTATCCTACTCAAACTCTTCCAGAAAATTGCAGAGGAAGGGAAACTTCCAAACTCATTCTATGAGGCCACCATCACCCTAATACCAAAACCTGACAAAGATACTACAAAAAAGGAAAACTACAGGCCAATATCACTGATGAACATAGATGCAAAAATCCTCAACAAAATTCTAGCAATCAGAATCCAACAACACATTAAAAAGATCGTACACCATGACCAAGTGGGCTTTATCCCAGGGATGCAAGGATTCTTCAACATCCGCAAATCAATCAATGTAATTCACCACATTAACAAATTGAAAAATAAAAACCATATGATTATCTCAATAGATGCAGAGAAGGCCTTTGACAAAATTCAACATCCATTTATGATAAAAACTCTCCAGAAAGCAGGAATAGAAGGAACATACCTCAATATAATAAAAGCTATATATGACAAACCCACAGCAAACATTATCCTCAATGGTGAAAAATTGAAAGCATTTCCCCTTAAGTCAGGAACAAGACAAGGGTGCCCACTTTCACCACTACTATTCAACATAGTTCTGGAAGTTTTAGCCACAGCAATCAGAGCAGAAAAAGAAATAAAAGGAATCCCAATTGGAAAAGAAGAAGTAAAACTCTCACTGTTTGCAGATGACATGATCCTCTACATCGAAAACACTAAAGACTCTACCAGAAAATTACTAGAGCTAATTAATGAATATAGTAAAGTTGCAGGATATAAAATCAACACACAGAAATCCCTTGCATTCGTATACACTAATAATGAGAAAGTAGAAGAAGAAATTAAGGAAACAATTCCATTCACCATTGCAACAAAAAGAATAAAATACTTAGGAATATACCTACCTAAAGAAACTAAAGACCTATATACAGAAAACTTTAAAACACTGATGAAAGAAATCAAAGAGGACACTAATAGATGGAGAAATATACCATGCTCATGGATCGGAAGAATCAATATAGTGAAAATGAGTATATTACCCAAAGCAATTTACAAATTCAATGCAATCCCTATCAAGATACCGGCGATATTTTTTCACAGAACTAGAACAAATAATTTCAAGATTTGTATGGAAATACAAAAAACCACGAATAGCCAAAGCAATCTTGAGAAAGAAGGATGGAACTGGAGGAATCAATTTGCCTGACTTCAGGCTCTACTACAAAGCCACAGTCATCAAGACAGTATGGTACTGACACAAAGACAGACATATAGATCAATGGAACAAAATAGAAAGCCCAGAGATAAATCCACATACATATGGACACCTTATCTTTGACAAAGGAGGCAAGAATATACAATGGAGTAAAGACAATCTCTTTAACAAGTGGTGCTGGGAAAACTGGTCAACCACTTGTAAAAGAATGAAGCTAGATCACTTTCTAACACCGCACACAAAGATAAACTCAAAATGGATTAAAGATCTAAATGTAAGACCAGAAACTATAAAACTCTTAGAGGAGAACATAGGCAAAACACTCTCTGACATAAACCACAGCAGGATCCTCTATGATCCACCTCCCAGAATTCTGGAAATAAAAGCAAAAATAAACAAATGGGATCTAATTAAAATTAAAAGCTTCTGCACAACAAAGGAAAACATAAGCAAACTGAAAAGACAGCCTTCCGAATGGGAGAAAATAATAGCAAATGAAGCA
>NW_024072542.1:0-5261 GCF_014754425.2 Oryx dammah
CCTGTTGTGTGGTATTTACACTTGACTCCCTGTGGCTGGTCTGCTGAAAGTTTCTTCATGTGCTTATTTCCCAGCACTTGGCTTGGTGTTTGTTCAAATGTTTTCACCGTTATTGTTATTTTTTTGAGTGGTTTGTATTACTGAATTTTTGATGTTATTTATTCTAAGTGTCAGTCCTTTGTCAAATATGTTTTTGAGAATTATATGTATCTGCAGTCAGAGCAGTGATTTGATGAGCAAAGATTTTAATTTTGATAAAGTCTAATCATCAAAGCTATGATTTTTCCAGTAGTCATGTATGGATGTGAGAGTTGGACCATAAAGAAAGATGAGCGCCAAAAAATTGATGCTTTTGAACTGTGGTGTTGGAGAAGACTCTTGAGAATCCCTTGAACAGCAAGGAGATCAAACCAGTCCATCTGAAAGGAAATCAGTCCTGAATATTCATTGGAAGGACTGATGCTGAAGCTGAAGCTCCAATACTTTGGCCACCTCATGTGAAGAACTGACTCATTGGAAAAGACCCTGATGCTGGGAAAGATTGAAGGCAGGAGGAGAAGGGGATGACAGAGGATGAGATGGTTGGATGGCATCACCCACTCAATGGACATAAGTTTAACTAAGCTCTGGGAGTTGGTGATGGACAGGGAGGCCTGGCGTGCTGCAGCCCATGGGGTTGCAGAGTCAAACACGACTGACTGAACTGAGCTGAATCAACAGAAGTAATGTGAGTGTGTTCCTAATGCACGTTTACGTGGTTCATGTGTTCTTCCGGATTCCTGTATGTGTCACATGAAATGTGGTGACTCTGCCCCACACTGTGTAAGCCCACCACACACCCTGCTCTTTCGGTACAGGTGTTGCAGGCAGGACATTGACGTGAACTCTAAGTTGCGGTAGCTTTTTCTCTGAGCATCACACGCAGCTGATACTTTGCTGCAGAACCAGGGGCTGCATCTCAACGTCCTGAACCCACACTGTGCAGCCTTTTGCTTTGTCACCACAGCAAGGCTGGCCAGAGGGGAAGGATGCTGTGATGCAGGCTCTTCAGCAGCCTGGAGATTCCTGGAGGTGGTGCTGTCTGGGCACCAGTCGTCTGGTGTGGCTCCTGGCCCCACCATGGGGGAATCCAGCTAGACTGACAGGTCCCTGACCTCCAAACAGCCAAATGTCTCCTCGAAGTGTTCTGGGCACCCCTGTAACAGCATCTGGGCTGCTCACAGTCCATAGAATGTGAGAGTGGTCGGCTATACATGTCTGCTTCTTGGCGGCAGGCAGCATAATGATGACTGTTGAATGGTTTTCAGTTTATGTTGACAAACAGCCTCAGCCAACCCACTGAGAGAATAGTGCTGTCTGCATCTGGGGGCCCTTCGCTTTAATGCAATTAGTTTTCCCTCCCCCCTTCAGCTTCCAAGCAAAGCAGTGGTTCTGCTGTTAAAAGTCTGACACTTTAATTGGAGTTTCGATTAGAAATTTCAGGCTATGGAATTGTTACATGGCACCAGGTTTCTGTAGGAATGATGGCTTCACATATGAGTCATATAAAATCTTCACAGTTTTACTGGAGAGCTTTACTGAAGCCTAGTATGGGGGTTTTGAGGGTTTGTCCAAGACTGAGGAACAAAGAAGAATCTTCAGATCTCCGCCCACCCTGGTAAATAGGCGTGAAAATGAAAGTGCAAGTCCCACAGTCATGTCTGACTCTGCGTTTCCATGGACTGCAGCCTGTTCCACTCCATGGAATTCTCCAGGCAAGAGTACTGGGGTGGGTTGCTTTTCCTTCTCCAGGGGATCTTCCCAACCAGGGGATCGAACCCAGGTGTCCCACATCACAGGCAGATTCTTTACCAGCTGAGCCACCAGGGAAGCCCAAATAGGCATGAGAGCAACCAAAACCGAAAATATCACCTCCAGTGGCATTTCTCCTAAAAGCACTGAAGTGGACCAATCAGCATTGCTAGATGGGAAGACGGGTAAGTGAAGGTCAAGGACACTGGCCTCAAGAAGGACCTGGGAGAGGTGCGTGTGTAGGGCTGGCTCGTTACAGGGTTACGCGTGCATCACAGCCGACAGGCCTCTGCCTCTCGCGTCAGGACACTTCCTGACTGAGCCCGTGGGTGTTGGCGCTGCTGTGACCTACGTGAAATCGATGCTCCATTTCCAAGTGTGGGTTAAACAGCGGCCACTGTGGGTTGGTGGTGTTGTTTCCCAAATTAAGCTGCTGACCGACAGGAGGGTCACAGAGGAGGCGTCCATCAGCGGAGAGAAGGCCCGCTCCGTCCGCGGTGAGGAGATGAAAAGCGGCCTTGGGACAGTCTTCCCCGCAGACTGCAGACGCCGGGCTTGGGGGGACCCCAGGGGCCTCCTCGCCTCAACCCAGGGCCAACCCGCCACCCTCCTTCCTGTAGCTGCCCCCACGCCCCCCACACTCCCCACACCTGCCCACCCCTTCCCTCCCCAATCCAGCCTTCCTCTAATCCAGCCACCCTCGCCCGTCCTTCTCTACTGGACCCTCCCACCTGCCGAGACCCCAGGGCCGGGCCTTCACCCTGCACAGCTCTGGGCCCAGGGATGTCAGGGGGGCCTGGTCCCCCACCACGGGCGGCCCCCCCCTCACCTGCGTCCCCTGCGGGGCACCAGGCCGCCCTGGCCCATCACTGTCTGACCGTCTCCCTCGGGGGGCGGCTCATCCGCTCCTGTGTCTCCTGCTGAGGACCCCATATTACCCCTAGGTGCCCAGCCCCTGCTCACACTCCTGCTCACTGTGACTCTGAAATCCGGGGACAGCTGCCCTACGACCCTGCCACCCCCAGCTCCTTGGTGTCAGCAAACCTCACGGCGAAATGGATGAACCAGTGGAAGCTGTTTCTCACTTAATCACAGACACGCCCACCTGACGGTGTGTAACAAGACCGCACACGAGTTCTGATGATAGTTGAGGGTGAAATGTATGTTCCGGTGCCACTTTTTGGCATTTTAACCGTTTTCTTTTTCTCTCTTTCATCTGGGAGGTTTGCCTCTTCTGTGTTTCACTCACTTGCTGGTTGACTTTTTCTCAGGTTCTCTCCAGGTTCATCTCTGAGGGAGTGTCCTTTGCTTCCTGCTCTGAAAAGTTCCTCTGGCTTTATTCTTTACCTCACTGAAGGCCAGGGCTTGGCGTCCGGGTTGGAGCGGGCCTGTGGCCCTGCGGTCGCTCTGCCTGGGCTTTCTGCCAATCAGGGCCTGTTTGGGCTGTGAGACGATCCTGGCTTGTTTCCACTCATCCGTCAGGTGCTGCTGCCCGTTGACTGGGGTTTACGAGCGATGACGTCTGTGTCGCTCATACCTGGAGCCGCCCCATCGTGGAGTGCCGCCCGCTCTGTCCCTGGGGCCCCATTCCCATTAGAATGTGTGGAGTTGGTTCAACTGTCCTCGAAAAGAGTCGATATGACTTAGCAACTGAACAACAGCAGCAAGAGGAGGGGAGCCCAGCTCTCAGCTGGTGTGTTTTTAGCTCCATTTTGGAAAAAGAAAGACAAGATGGAGAGAAGCATAGCTGTCACCATGAGGAGTATCAAGGCAGCAATGGAGATTTTAAATGACAGAGAAGTTGGTGTCCACACTGGAGGTACCACACGGCTGGCATTCGGAGGGAAGGTGCTGAAGACCATCACCCTCTTTGCAATTCAGCGACCGCACAGGCAGGTCAGACGAGTGGCCTCTGCTTGCCGCTCACTCCTGGCGTCTGGGGTTAAGTCTGGGGCATTTGCCCACTCAGGCGGCCGTAACAGAGTGTTATGGATGTGGTGCGAACAAGACACATTTGCCGTCTCCCGTCCTGGAGGCTGGAACCCAAGACCCAGGTGTGGGCAGGACCGGTCCCCCTGAGGCCTCTCCCCTCGGCCTGTGGACAGCCGTCTCTTGCCCGGGTCCTTGCTTGGCCACCCCGTGTGTGTGGGTCTCTATGTCCTGACCTCCTCTTCCCTCAAAGACACCAGGTCTATTGGATCAGGGCCCACCTGAATGGCCTCATTTAACTCAATTCTCTGTTCAAAGACCTTGCCGCCAAAGGCAGGCCCGCTCGGAGGTGCTGGGGGCAGGGCTTCCACACACGCGTCTGAGGGGCAGAATCTGGGCATCACGCCAGCCAGAGGCATTGCAGCCTTTGTGTGAACGTGAGAGACCGGTGTCCCCCACGGTTCTGGGGCTGAGCTCCCGGGGCAGAACCATGACCTGCCTGAGGACTGAAACACTTGCGCCTACAGCTCCCAGGGAAGGACGTGGATTTGGAACACCAGTTGGGACCTGGCTTAGTGTGTGGATGGCGCCCACAGGCCGAGCAGACCCGCTCCAAAGTGGCCGTGCCCTGGCGCCCTGCACTAAGCCAGGACTCCCGGAATGAAGCCTCTCCTAAGTTCCTGTTGGGACATGTCTGCCAAGCGGAGGGTTTGTGATCCATGTGGTGATGGCTGGAGCCGGAGGCACGGTGCAGACTTGTGGGGACTGAGCACAGATGTGGGCAGGATGAGATGACACTTTCAGACACGTCTATGCACGGGTCAGTACACGAGTGTCCCTTCAGGCATCGATGCCTCGCTCTGAGCATCTTGGAGGTCCTTGGTGTTTATTTACTGGCCACACTCCACCGTTGCCTCGCACATGCCAGCCGCAGCTGTGGGTGTTTGGGACCGCCTGACTTTCTGTAACAGCAAAGAACATTTGTGGTTCACGCTACTTCTGTGTTATTCCCACATCTGCCCCCTTTGCCCAGAGATCACTAGAACTTCCCTGTTTACACCTCGGCCTCCCTCGGTGAGGGGGTGCATCTCCCCAGGTGAGCTCTGTTACCCCTGGTCAGCCTGAGAGGCAGTGCGGTTCTGAGACTCCAGCCCGGACAAGAGCAGTGGAGGGGCGTGGATGTGGCCTTGGATCTGTCATCCCAGGAACAGACGTTGACTGTGGAACGGTGAAAGTGCCTGACTTTGACCCGGACTCTGACTCTGACCCCAAGCCTAACCCTTCCGATCTCATCTACCCCATAGACACACAAGCTCCTCCTTAGTGGGGAAGACTTTTACTTGGAAAAGTACTCTGACAGTAGGTAAGGTTCAGTTACTCAAGAAATACCTGCCTTCAGGCCGTGTGAAGCATTTCGGGGGCGCATCAGGTGAGCCGGTGAAGCAGGCTTGGGGAGTGCCCGGCCTTGTAATGTTCCTTCGCTGGTCCAGGTGTGCGCCCAGCATGGATGGGTACAGAGAGAACTTTCCTGCAGAGGATGC
>NW_024072543.1:0-5260 GCF_014754425.2 Oryx dammah
TTTTGAACTGTGGTGTTGGAGAAGACTCTTGAGAGTCCCTTGGACTGCAAGGAGATCCAACCAGTCCATTCTGAAGATCAACCCTGGGTGTTCTTTGGAAGGAATGATGCTAAAGCTGAAACTCCAGTACTTTGGCCACTTCATGCAAAGAGCTGACTCATTGGAAAAGACTTTGATGCTGGGAGGAATTGGGGGCAGGAGGAGAAGGGAATGACAGAGGATGAGATGGCTGGATGGCATCATTGACTCGATGGACGTGAGTCTGAGTGAACTCTGGGAGTTGGTGATGGACAGGGAGGCCTGGCGTGCTGGTATTCATGGGGTCACAAACAGTCGGACATGACTGAGCGACTGAACTGAACTGATATTGTGCTGAATACATTATTTGCATTATTTCAGTTGTTATTATAACTCCATTCTATAGATGAGAAAAATAAGAATATTATAATTTCCTGACCTCTGCAACACACACATCTCATTTTAAAATTAATTAATTTATTTTAATTGGAGGCTAATTACTTTACAATATTGTAGTAGTTTTTGCCATATGTTGACATGAATCAGCCATAGGTGTACCATAGAGACATACAGCAACCTTCCAAAAAAAACTCAGTGTATAAATTTCAGTTCATATTTGAAACATATATGTTATAAAATAATGTCTTTAAAATTTTATTATTAAAATACAATAATAAAATATTTTCAATTGTAATATGTGCTTTTAGATTTTAAAAAGTTCCCTGAATTTCAATTTTTAAAACATGTGAAGCAGAAATAAAACATTAAATATAATTAATAAATGATACTTTTAGATAATAAGTTTCACATCAAATTTTAATTCTTTCAGTCAATTTGAACCTGAGCTTTCTTTTTTTTTTTTTTTTTTTGAAGAACATAATAAATTTTAAAAGTCTTGCATACAGTGATTTTTAAAGAGATTTTGTAGGGTAATCATCAGAAAGCACACAAGATATATTTTATTATGCATATCCAATAGTTGATAAGAAGAAAATTGAACAGCAACTTTCTTCTCTTAATTAAAGAGCAATCTTTTTCAACAGCTTTATGTCCTTATTAAGTTCTCTTTGCATTTGACTCAGAAGAAAAACTGTTGCTTTAATTTTGTTTTTGTTCTCACAACAATAGTTCCTCTTTTAGAAATTCTCTACGATACTGTTTCAGGTATTTTCTTTCTTATCATTTAAGACACTGTTTACACAACTTAATTTTAATGAACATCCAACTGAGATGAGAAGATTCGCTGCTTTGTCATATAGAATAATTTTATCTATCTTAATTGTAGTATTGTGTGGCATATGTGTGGTAAGTCACTTCAGTAGTGCTCAACAGGGAATCCCATTCTGTCCATGGGATTTTCCAGGCAAGAAACTTGAGCGGGTTGCCATGCCCGTCTCCTGGGGCTCTTACCAACACAGGGATCGAATCTGCATCTGTTACCTCTCTTGCTTTGGCAGGTGGGTTCTTTACCACTAGTGCCACCTGGAAAGCCCAATTATAGTATTGTAAAAATCAGGAATTTCATTTTTCTATTTTTCCACTAATTTTATAACATGTGGAAAAATGTAATAAACTAGTTAATTATAAATACATTTTTGTATAAATAAAACCAAATAAAACTGTTTGCCATGAAACACCATATGCAATTTCTAAAACAATGTGTTCAAATAACTGGTATATGAAAGGCATTTTAGAGGTGCTGACATATAGTACATGAATATGCATGTGGTGTTAAAGTAAAAAATGTCCTATTTCATCTCATGTATGTAAAATTACAGTTGGTAAAGGCATTTGACCTAAGAAGGAAATTTATAAACTGGCTACATTTTGAATATTCATGATATGTATTTATACATTCAAAATAACCACTTTATTAAAACATGATTCTAGGGTTTTAAACCTCTGAAAATATTTTTTAGGAAAGTGTGTTTAGTGAGTGTTTGACTTTTATATCTTTTCCCTTACCTGACTGTTTAAAGAATTGAATTATAAAAATTATCCTTAAATATGCCTCTCCTTTATTTTACCTGTTAAATTACTGAAAAAGTAACACAGTTTAGAAAGCTGCTAGATTTCAGTGGCTACTGTAACAGTAATCTAAGAATGTAGGAATTATGTAGTAAGAACCCAATGCAATAATATCATCCCAAAAGTTTAAAGAGGTATAAAAACATAAATGCTGTGTGCATGAAGTGGGAAAAACATGAAGTGAACCAATGGTGATAATAGTTAATGTTGAATTGTCATTTTTTATTTGTAAGAAACATAAATGAAGTGTATTTGAGAGACTACCATAAGAGTACTTGACCCGTATAAAGGAGAATGTTAGGCAAGAGTGAACATCCTCAAGATTGCTATTTTATATAATGTAACTAATTTTTTTTATTCAATATAAGCTGTTTACTTTAGAATAGTTTTAGATTTTCAGAAGAACTTTAAAGATGAGTTTCCATATACTTCATATTCAGTTAGTTTCTCCTATTATTGATATATCACATTTTGTAAGTTACATTTGTCAAAATTAATGATTCCATATTGATATATTCATATTAATTAAAGTTCACATTTTATTCAGACTTACTTAGTTTTTACTAACGTTCTTCTTTTGTTAGAGGATCCCATATGGGATACCATATTAAATACATTACTCATCACATCTCCTTAAAGTCTTCTTGGCTGTGATAGTTTCTCAGGTACTCATTTTTTATGACTTTGACAGTTTTCAAGAGTACTGATCAAGTATTTTGTAGAATGATTTGGACTGGTCTGATATTTTTCTTATGATTATCTTGGGTTTATGTTTTTGAGGAGAAAGACTATGGAGAGAAGGCACTATTCTGATGACACCAAATTAAAGGTCTATGGTGTCAACATGGCTTACTGTGTTGTTGACCTTAATCAAGGGAGTGAGGTAGTATTTTTAGGTTCACCAATAAAAACTACTCTTTTTTTTTTTTTTCCTCTCTCTCTCTTTCCATACCCTTTGTATGAAAGTCACTAGAACAGCTTACACTCAAGCTGTGGAGTTTTTCTCTGCCTCCTTAAGGACAGACAACTGCACAAATTATTTGGAATTCTTCTCTGCTGATTTGTCCCTTCTTCCTCATTTACTGACTTATTCAATAATTTACTTATGTTAATATGGACTCAAGGATATTTGTTTTATTTTCTCTATACTTTGGGTATTAATCCAATCTTACTTTATTGCTCATATTTTCCCAGTTTTGGCCATATGGCTCCCTTTCAGTTGGCTTCTATGTCCTTTTGACAATTCCAGTCATTATGGGTTTGCTTTTGTTTCCTTTTAGAGCACTTTTTCTTCAAGCACCAGGGTCATGACTGACACTTTTTAAGGAATTATATTTTTATAAGGAGAGGCAAAAATAGATGAAATATACATATGTATACAGAAGAGTGGAACACGACTAAGCAACTTCACTTTCACTTTTCACTTTCATGCATTGGAGAAGGAAATGGCAACCCGCTCCAGTGTTCCTGCCTGGAGAATCCCAGGGACGGGGAAGCCTGATGGGCTGCCGTCTATGGGGTCTCACAGAGTCGGACACGACTGAAGTGACTTAGCAGCAGCAGCATACAGAAGTATGTAGAAAATGTTGAATTCAGGTCAAACTCTTTCTCTAGTCTCATATTCACTGTATTTTAGAATAAACATCAGTTTATTTATGGAGCAGTTGAAAAATATGTGGAAGAATCTTATTTGAATTCTAAATGTTAGGATTAAAAAAAATAAACAGTATAATAGATGTCACCACGTATATGGTTCTTTCCATTTACAAGCATTATTTTTAAATCTTTTCGTGTATCAACTCATTCAGTTTTCCCAGCATTATTATCAGTGGTGTTACTAATTGCCATTTGAGGGAAGATGAGACAGAAGCATAGAGAAACTGAATACATTATATAAGGTAATAGGAATTGGTAGAAGCAAGATTTGAACACTGGTAGTCTGCTTCTGGAGAAGGCAATGGGACCCCACTCCAGTACTCTTGCCTGGAAAATCCCATGGATGGAGGAACCTAGAAGGCTGCAGTCCATGGGGTCGCGAAGAGTGACTTCACTTTCACTTTTCACTTTCATGCATTGGAGAAGGAAATGGCAATACACTCCAGTGTTCTTGCCTGGAGAATCCCAGGGACGGGGGAGCCTGGTGGGCTGCCATCTATGGGGTCGCACAGGGTCGGACACAACTGAAGCGACTTAGCAGCAGCAGCAGTCTGCTTCTACTGTGTTCTTAAACATCATAATACAGTGTTATTTTCTAAATCTAATGGACTATTAGAAAATATATAAAATATATTTTTCATAAAATTCATACAATTAAATAAAAGGAAACTTACGTACTCAATGCTAAAATCAAATGTATGTCAATACATACCCTGTGCCTCTTGTTGGCTTTTTAGTCAACAGACTGCTCTTTTTCCGTTAGATCTATTTTAGTCACTTGAAAATATACACTTTGTGCAAAACATCACTTATCATTCCTGCCTCATCCATGGATCTGCTTTCTGATTTACCCAGGTCTACAAATGAGGGCTGGCCGGCGCACTGAGTGCAGGTGGCTGTGAGGGCCAGCCGGCGCACTAAGCGTGGCGGAGAGGAGCTACGCCACGTCTGAGGTCAGGGGCAGCGGCCTAGAGTGCAGGCTGTGACAGCACAGGATCGGCCGAGACGAGCTACCCTGCGTCCGAGGTCAGTGGCAGGCGGGAGGAGACATCTCGTGTCCGAGGTCAGGGGTAGCCGGGAGGAGACACCCCGTGTCCGAGGTCAGGGGTGGCCGGGAGGAGACACCCCACGTCCGAGGTCAGGGGTGGCCGGGAGGAGACACCCCGCGTCCAAGGTCAGGAACGGCGGCCGGGAGGAGCCACCCATGCCCAAGGCCAGGGCCGGCAGCCAGGAGGAGCAACCAGGGAGTGGTGGCTGCGCAGGCGCAGAAAGTTCTAGAGGAGCTATCCCACGTTGAAGGTCAGGAATGGCGGCGGTAAGGAGATACCCTTCGTCCTAGGTAAGGAGCAGTTGCTGTGCTTTGCTGGAGCAGCCGTGAAGAGATACCCCACACCCAAGGTAAGAGAAACCCAAGTAAGATGGTAGGTGTTGCAAGAGGGCATCAGAGAGCAGACACACTGAAATCATACTCACAGACCACTAGTCGATCTAATCACACCAGGACCACAGCCCTGTCTAACTCAATGAAACCAAGCCATGCCTGCGGGGCAACCCAAGA
>NW_024072545.1:0-5255 GCF_014754425.2 Oryx dammah
GACCCAGAAGGCCACCCTCGTGTGCCTGGCCACGGGCTTCTACCCCGACCACGTGGAGCTGACCTGGTGGGTGAACAGGAAGCAGGTCACCACTGGGGTCAGCACAGACCCTGAGCCCTACAAGGAGGACCTCACGCGCAATGACTCCAGATACTGTCTGAGCAGCCGGCTGAGGGTGACCGCCGCCTTCTGGCACAACCCCCGCAACCACTTCCGATGCCAAGTCCAGTTCTACGGGCTCACGGACCAGGACCAGTGGGAGGAGCAGGACAGGGCCAAGCCTGTCACCCAGAACATCAGCGCCGAGGCCTGGGGCAGAGCAGGTGAGCCGGCCCAGAGGGAGTCAGAGCCGACAGAGGAGAGATCAGGGAGAGGAGCAGGAAAGCAGAGTGAAGAGCGGGGGAGCCCAGCAAGAGGGTGGACAGGGCACCTCCTCGGGTGAACTCCTCCCCCGGATCCAGATCCTCAGCCCAGCTCAGCTGTGCTGGTGGGTGCCCTCCCTGCCCGCCTGCACAGCTCAGGGTCCCAGCGGTGGGTCTCCATCCCCTTCAGTGCTGCCTCCTTCATGACCCTGAGGATGCTGTGTCCACATTGGCCCAGGCAGCGCTGGGGCTCTGATCAGAGGCTGCTCTGAGCCTGGGGGTCAGTGCTGACTAAAAGACTGACTTAGATTTGAATCTGCTTTAGAAGATACAGGCTCTCATCCATTTCCCTCCCCTTTTTCTTTCAGACTGTGGCGTCACCTCCGGTGAGTGGCCCTCTGCCTCTTTGTCTCCATCTCCATGGTCATTGCTCTGGAACCAGAGACAGGGAACCCCTGGACCCTGGTTGGGGGTGGGGGATGTAAAGGGGGAGGAGGCCAGAGATACCTGCTCACAGGTATCTACCTGCTCTCCCTTCCTGCCAACAGCGTCTTATCAGCAAGGCGTCCTGTCTGCCACCCTCCTCTATGAGATCCTGCTGGGGAAGGCCACCCTGTACGCTGTGCTGGTCAGCGCCCTGGTGCTGATGGCCATGGTAAGGAGGGGCCAGGATGGGGCAGGCAGGTTAGAGGTGATACTTGAAATGCAGCAACACAGACCTAGGAACGTAGAGACTCCACCAGGACCAGAGGTGGGCAGAGAGGAAGAAGGGGTTCACCCACACCTTGCCCCTCTGTGATCACAATGGAAGAGCCGTGCTGGGCAGGAGAAACTGGGGTCACCAGAAAACCCAATGGCTGGATGCTGGGAGGAGACCTGCTATTTGTCTTCTCAATGGGACACCCTGCTTCCTCTCGGTCCCCAGCACTCCTGGCTCCTTGTAACCGTCACACCTTCTCTTCCTCAGGTCAAGAGAAAAGATTCCTGAAGCCAGCTTCCAGCCTGTTACTGCCCTGATGGGAATTCTGCTTTTCCCATTCCTACCCAGCGCTTCTAAAGAGCTGCCCTCATCTCTGGACTCAGCCCAGCGTCCACCCCCATGTGTGGCTGCCCCAACTCTCAAGACCAGGATCTCCCTAACCCAGGGGAGAAACTAGGGGGGGTGAACTTACTGAACCAATAAAAATGGCCTGTTGTGTTTTCACTCTGCCTTATGAGTGTCTCCTCACCTCTTCTGTCCATCTCTGAAGTCCGATGTGACTCCAGTCAGGGTACAAGCAGGAGATATTCAAGGAAAGTACAGTCCTTTCAGGTGGGAGGTGTGAGGGGCCCAGCCTGTGACTGGCACTGCTCCTCCTTGTCAGGGAAACTTAAGGACGTGTGAAAGGGGGGGACTGGTGAAGAGAGAGGCTTACGCTGGAGCAGTCTAGAAAAATGGAAGTGTTGCTTCTAGGAACTTGCTGTCCTACCTGGACAAAGGTGCGCCAAGGAAGGTCATGACCCCATGGTGCTCATTTCAGCTCTCACCCGGAGCATTATTAGACTTCCTTCACCACCAAAGAGTGTTTCCACCTGGGGAGAAGAAACCTCACTGACTTGGAAATCTCTTCTCAGTAGCAGATGTGTCCCAGGTTAAGTTACAAAAGTGAAGTGAAGTCGCTCAGTTGTGTCCGACTCTTTGCGACCTCATGGACTGTAGCCTACCAGGCTCCTCTGTCCATGGGATTTTCCAGGCAATAGTCCTGGAGTGGATGGCCATTTCCTTCTCCAGGGGATCTTCCCAACCCAGGGATTGAACCTAGGTCTCCTGCATTGTGGACAGATGCTTTACCATCTGAGCCACCAGGGAAGTCTAAGTTACAAAGCTAGGTATAAATTTCACTCAGGTGAATCACGTAGATGTGAAAATGTCCCCGGTCACTCCTGTGCTCAGTCACTCAGTCGTGTTTGACTCCTTGTGACCTCATGGACTGTAGTCCGCCAGGCTCCTCTGTCCATCATAATTCCCAGCAAGAATACTGGAGTAGGGTGCTATTTCCTACTCCAGAGGATATTCCCAACCCAGGGATCGAATCCACGTCTCTCACGTCTCCTGCATTGGGAGGTGGATTCTTTACCACTGTGCCACCTGGGAGCCCTGCAAGATACCTGGGAGGAAGCCACCTGGGAAGATAGAAGATAAAGCACCTAAAAACAAGGGTCAGCCCTCTTGCTATTTCTAGAAATCCTTCCAAAGCTCTTTATTGTCACACGGTCTCTACGGTGATGCAACCCATTGTCCTCAGGATGGTATAAAAGACCCACCATTGTCCTCCACCTCTTTGCTCCCACTCTCCCTCACCCCTGTGCCCCTGAGCCTTCTGAACCCCTGGCCCTTCGGCCATCCTGCACTCCTCTGCCTGGCACGACACCCGCACAACTCCCATTCATCCTTGCAGACCCAGCGGTGACGCCTTCCCCAGCTAGTGGCCTTCTCTGCAGCATCCTTGCCCCTTGCTCCATGAGACTGCATGAAATGCCCTCTGTGTTTTGCTATCACAGTGCCCTGTGCCCACTTCCTTCCTGCTGCTAACCTCACTTGATGGAAACTACTCCTTTTGTTGTCTGACACCCCCACTTGAAGGTCACCTTCTTAAGGACCAAGTAGTATTTTATTACAGTATCGTTGGGATGTAGCATAGTATCTTGGTTCAGTGTACTCACCCAATAAATTGTCTTTAAAGAAATGAATAAATCAGAGAGCTCACCTAAAGTGACCCAATTCAGGAGCAGATATCCCCTTCAGGCGTTCCTGCAACAGACAGTGACCACCTCCCCCACCCCAGGCCTGCGGCACACAGCCTCCTCAATCTATTGCATGCATGCATGCATCCTAGCACGAGTGTTTGCATATATAGCAACAAGCATGCATACATATTTGTCAACATATGTACATCAGCAGAGTAGTCTACGTATTAAGTACATGTCATTGCAATGTTTTTCATTAACGTTCAGGAAAACAAAGATTACTGAGCCACAGCCCCCAAGAAGTTTCCCTATTGTTTAGGGGGATAATTCATGAGTAGAAATGCTTAACATACAGCAGCAATGTCTACACTTAACACTTGAACAGGCAGCAACATGAGTTGTGTACTGAAATGCAGGCAGAAACTAGCACTGAGTTTCTGACTGGGACCATCAGGGGAGAGGCTAAGGAGGTAGCCAGCTCTTCACAGGAAGAGTTGGTCTCAGTGATCCATGTGGGAGAGAGGTCATGAGAATCAGAGGTATGAATGGGATAGGAAAGCACAGGGTCAGGGACCTTGCACTCAGCACTCAGGTCCTTGCGCTCAGCTGGCTGCGAGGTTCAGAGATGGCAGTCCTAAGTCTGTAAAGGCAGGTTGGGGCTTCCCGCTCACAGAGTGGACTCTATCCTTGTCTCAGCATGAGGTGGGCATATAGCAGAGGCTCACTAAACATCTGTGCACTAGTGAAGGGAGAGGAGTCGGGCCCATCCAGGAAGCCAAGGGCAAGTGCAGAGCTGTGAGTCCTCCCGCCCTGAGCTGACATCACCTCTGTGGATGGTCCTCCCACCCACCTCTCTATAAATGCCAGTCTGCACAGGTGAGCAAAGAGAGTCCCAGAGGGGAGCCCTGATGACATAGGAGAGCTCCTCAGGGTGGCATCTGTTCCAGGAGGGGCCTCTCTGCCCCCCTTCCCCACCACTAGCACCCTGCCCTTCCCCAGGCCCCTCCCCACTCTCAGTGTACCCTGAGTCTGTCTCCACTCAATCAGACCAGCCTCTGCCACCTGCACTTCCTGCCTCTGCCCAGTGGTTGGAGGAGGGGCACCAGAGGAGAGGACATTTTTGTATCACAGTGTAACATTGTGGGACTTTGGGGGGGGGCCACGATGATTCAGTTAGAGGAAGTGCTTTTACAAAAAGCCCTGCCTCAGAAAATAGATCCATGCAGCCCACCCAGAACCTAGCTCCCAGTTTAAGATGGAGAGAGTGGCTGGGAGAAGTCCCTGGAGCAGGTCCCTCTGTGGTCTCGCAGGGACCTGGACTCTGATCACCCCTGCCTCTCCCTGTTCCACACTCAGCTTCCAAGGAACACGAAGAATCAAGCTGTCAGAGTGGGATCAAGAACCAGTGCTTTCCATAAAACTTGCCTTTTGACAAAGTACTTGTTCAGCTCAGTCACTAAGTCGTGTCCGACTCTTTGCAACCCCATGTACTGCAGCATGCCAAGCTTCCCGAGTTTGCTCAAACTTACATGCACTGCCTCAACGATGCCTTCCAAGCATCTCATTCTCTGTTACCCCTTTCTCCTCCTGCCCTCAATCCTTCCCAGAATCAGGGTCTTTTCCTATGAGTCATCTCTTTGCATCAGATGTCCAAGGTATTGGAACCTCGGCTTCGGCATCAGTCCTTGCAATGAATATTCAGGATTGATTTCCTTTAGGATTGACTGGTTTAATCTCCTTGCTGTCCAAGGGACTCTCAAGAGTCTTCTCCGGCAGCACAGTTCGAAAGCATCGCAGGTGTAAAATTCATTAAGCACAACAATCCTGCGGGAAAGATATTATCCCATTTTTCAGATGGAGAAACTAAGGCCAGGGAGGTTACAGGTCACAGAAGTAGTAAGAGGCAAGGTCTAGCCTGAAACACTTCCCAGTCCAGCAAAACCTCCACCCCTAGTGCCTCTTCCAATTTCACCACCATGTCAGCCCCCAAGTCAAGCTCATTCTTGGCAAAATTGGGGGTGACCTCATGTCCAGACCACCTGTCCACTAGTTCTGGAGGCAGGTCAGGAGAGAGAAGCCAGGGAGGAGAAGGAGGGTGGCCCCAGACTGTTCCAGGGGAGGAGGGGAAGAGGGAGGAATTCTTGGCAGCCCCTTCCCACTGTGCTC
>NW_024072546.1:0-5254 GCF_014754425.2 Oryx dammah
GCCACCCTGGATGCAGTGCAGAAGAAAGGCTTCGTGCAGTGCGGTATCAGCGACGGTCTGCCGGGCTTCTCCTACGCCGACGAAAAAGGCAACTACCTGGGTCTGGACGTCGACGTCTGCCGCGCTGTCGCAGCCGCGGTCTTCGGTGACGCTACCAAGGTCAAGTACAGCCCGCTGACCGCCAAGGAGCGCTTCACCGCGCTGCAGTCCGGCGAAGTCGACATCCTGTCGCGCAACACCACCTGGACCAGCTCGCGTGACTCCGGTCTGGGCCTGAACTTCGCTGGCGTGAACTACTACGACGGTCAGGGTTTCCTGGTGAACAAGAAGCTGGGTGTTTCCAGCGCCAAGGAACTGGACGGCGCCACCGTGTGCATCCAGGCCGGTACCACCACCGAGCTGAACCTCTCCGACTACTTCCGCGCCAATGGCATGAAGTACACCCCCATCACCTACGATACCTCTGACGAGAGCGCCAGGTCGGACGAAACCACCTCGCGACAGCCGCTCACCTCCGACCAGTCGCAGCTGTACGCACAGCGCATCAAGCTGGCCAACCCGGACGACTACGTGGTGCTGCCGGAAGTCATCTCCAAGGAGCCCCTGGGTCCGGTCGTGCGCCAGGGCGACGAAGAGTGGTTCGACATCGTGCGCTGGTCGCTGTTCGCCATGGTCAACGCCGAAGAGCTGGGCGTGACCTCGGCCAACGTGGAAGAAACCGCCAAGACCACCAAAAACCCCGACGTAGCACGTCTGCTCGGTACCGAAGGTGAGTTTGGCAAGGATCTGAAACTGCCGAAGGACTGGGCGGTACAGATCGTCAAGCAGGTAGGTAACTACGGCGAGTCCTTCGATCGCAACGTCGGTGCCGGCAGCGAGCTGAAGATCGAGCGTGGTCTCAATGCCCTGTGGAACAAAGGTGGTCTGCAATACGCACCGCCGGTGCGTTGATCGTCTGTACCGGCGCGCCTGCATGGCGCGCCGGTTGTTCCTGATGACGTGAACTCCATGCCCGCGCACGCGGGCGTGGGGCTTCCAAGAGGGCTGTTATGCAAACTACTGCTAATGCCCCGCGCCCGCGAGGTTCGGTCTGGACCGATCCTCAGGTGCGCGCGTGGCTGTTCCAGATCATTGCCGTTATCGCCGTCGTGGCGCTCGGCTGGTTCCTTTTCCAAAACACCCAGGCCAACCTGGAAAAGCGTGGCATCGTCTCCGGCTTCGGGTTCCTCGGCAACAGTGCCGGTTTCGGCATCGCCCAGCATCTGATCGACTACACCGAAAGCGATTCCTACGGACGGGTATTCGTCATTGGCCTGCTCAATACCCTGCTGGTTTCCTTCATCGGCATCGTGCTGGCCTCCATCCTCGGCTTCATCCTGGGCGTGGCGCGGCTGTCGCCGAACTGGCTGATCAGCAAGCTGGCCACCGTCTACATCGAGATCTTCCGCAACATCCCGCCGCTGCTGCAGATTCTCTTCTGGTACTTCGCGGTGTTTCTCGCCCTGCCGGGACCGCGGCAGAGCCTGGACATCGGCGAAACCTTCTTCCTCAACAGTCGCGGCCTGTACATGCCGGCGCCGAGCCCGTCGGAGAGTTTCGGCCTGTTCGTCGTGGTTCTGCTGGCCACCATCGTCGGCATCATCGCCCTGGGCCGCTGGGCCAAGAAGCGCCGTGAGGCCACCGGCCAGATCTTCCCGCTGCTGTGGACCTCGCTGGCACTGATCGTGGTGGCTCCCGGCCTGGCCGTGCTGGTCGGCGGCAACCCGCTGGTGTGGAGCGTGCCGGAGCTGACCGGTTTCAACTTCCGCGGCGGCTGGGTGATGATTCCCGAACTGATGGCGCTGACCCTGGCGCTGACCATCTACACCGCAGCCTTCATCGCCGAGAACGTGCGCTCGGGGATCATGGCCGTCAGCCATGGCCAGACCGAAGCCGCGCGCTCGCTGGGCCTGCGTCCGGGCATCACCCTGCGCCTGGTGATCATCCCGCAGGCGCTGCGCGTGATCATCCCGCCGCTGACCAGCCAATACCTGAACCTGGCGAAGAACTCCTCGCTGGCGGCCGGCATCGGCTACCCGGACATGGTGTCGCTGTTCGCCGGCACGGTACTCAACCAGACCGGCCAGGCCATCGAGGTGATCGCCATCACCATGAGCGTGTACCTGGCGATCAGTATCAGCATTTCCCTGCTGATGAACTGGTACAACAAGCGCATTGCGCTGATCGAGCGGTAAGGAGCAGCCATGCAGTCTCATACCTTCAAACCGGATCTGCCGCCGCCGCGTATGAGCGTCGGCGCAGTGGGCTGGCTCAAGGCCAACCTGTTCTCCAACTGGTTCAACACCCTGTTGACCCTGTTCGCCATCTACCTGATCTGGCTGATCGTGCCGCCGCTGATCCAGTGGGCCTTCATCGATGCCACCTGGAGTGGCAGCACCCGCGCCGACTGCACCAGCGGTGGCGCCTGCTGGGTGTTCATCCAGCAGCGCTTCGGCCAGTTCATGTACGGCTTCTACCCCAGCGAACTGCGCTGGCGGGTGGACGCTACCCTGTGGCTGGCCATCGTCGGTGCGGCGCCACTGTTCGTCCCGCAGATGCCGCGCAAGGCGTTCTACGGTCTGTCCTTCCTGGTGATCTACCCGGTCGTGGCCTGGTGCCTGCTGCACGGCGGCGTATTCGGCCTGAGCGTGGTGCCTACCAGCCGCTGGGGCGGTCTGATGCTGACGTTGGTGATCGCCTACGTGGGCATCACCGGTGCCTTGCCGCTGGGCATCCTGCTGGCGCTGGGGCGACGCTCCAACCTGCCGGCGATCAAGGTCATCTGCGTCACCTTCATCGAGTTCTGGCGCGGCGTGCCGCTGATCACCGTGCTGTTCATGTCCTCGGTGATGCTGCCGCTGTTCCTGCCGGAAGGCCTGTCCTTCGACAAGCTGCTGCGTGCGCTGATCGGGGTGATCCTGTTCCAGTCCGCCTACATCGCCGAAGTGGTGCGCGGCGGCCTGCAGGCCATCCCCAAGGGCCAGTACGAAGCGGCCGCGGCCATGGGCCTGGGCTACTGGCGGATGATGGGCCTGGTGATCCTGCCGCAGGCGCTCAAGCTGGTCATCCCCGGCATCGTCAACACCTTCATTTCGCTGTTCAAGGACACCAGCCTGGTGATCATCATCGGCCTGTTCGACCTGCTCAACAGCATCAAACAGGCGACCACCGACCCGGCCTGGCTGGGCATGGCTACCGAAGGCTACGTGTTCGCGGCGCTGATTTTCTGGATTTTCTGTTTTGGTATGTCCCGCTACTCCATGCATCTGGAGAGAAAGCTGGACACCGGCCACAAGCGTTAGGAGCTGATCGGTATTTGCTGTGCGTTGGCCAGGCACTGATGAACGTGCCTGGCCCCGGCTCGAAATCCTGAATCAGCCCCTCGAGAGGAGTGAATTATGAGTGAAGCAATCAAGCAACCCAGCGCCGAGCCGATGATCCTGCTGCAGGGCGTGAACAAGTGGTACGGCCAGTTCCACGTGCTCAAGGACATCAACCTCAGCGTGCAGCAGGGCGAGCGTATCGTCCTGTGCGGGCCGTCCGGTTCGGGCAAGTCCACCACCATCCGTTGCATCAACCGCCTGGAAGAGCACCAGCAGGGGCGCATCGTGGTCGATGGCACCGAGCTGACCAGTGACCTCAAGCACATCGAGGCGATCCGCCGCGAAGTGGGCATGGTGTTCCAGCACTTCAACCTGTTCCCGCATCTCACCGTGCTGCAGAACTGCACCCTGGCGCCGATGTGGGTACGCAAGATGCCCAAGCGTCAGGCCGAGGAGATCGCCATGCACTTCCTCGAGCGCGTGCGCATCCCGGAGCAGGCGCACAAGTATCCGGGTCAGCTCTCCGGTGGTCAGCAGCAGCGCGTGGCGATCGCTCGCGCATTGTGCATGAAGCCGAAGATCATGCTGTTCGACGAGCCGACCTCGGCACTCGACCCGGAGATGGTGAAGGAGGTGCTCGACACCATGATCGGCCTGGCCGAAGACGGCATGACCATGCTCTGCGTGACCCACGAGATGGGCTTTGCCCGCACCGTGGCCAACCGGGTGATTTTCATGGACAGGGGCGAGATCGTCGAGCAGGCCGAGCCCAACGCCTTCTTCACCAACCCGCAGAACGAGCGCACCAAGCTGTTCCTCAGCCAGATCCTGCACTGAGGCGGTTGCGTCAAATGACAAGGGAGCCTTCGGGCTCCCTTTTTCATAGCCGCGAAATGCGCCTGGAAGTAGGGTGCGCCGCGCGCACCGCAAACCCGTAGCCCTCGAATGAGCGACGCCCCCAGGTTGGCGCGCACAGCGCACCCTACGCTGCCGGCGGCGCGGTTCCGTTGCCCTGCATGCGCTTGCGAAAGGCGCCGGGCGTTTCGCCGCACAACTGCTTGAACAGCTTGGCGAAGGTAGCGCGATCGGCATAGCCGACCGCGGCGGCGATCCGCTCCAGCGAATCGCTGCCGCGGGCCAGCGCCTGCTGCGCGTTGGCGATGCGCAGACGCTGCAGGTAGTCGTTGGGCGTCAGTCCGGTGGCGGCCTTGAAGCGGCGCAGCAGGGTGCGCGGCGAGCAATGCGCCTGCTCAGCCAGGCCGGCGAGATCGACGGGCTCGGCATGATGCCGGCGCAACCAGTCGAGCAGCGGCCCCAGAGTCTTGCCATCGCTGGCGGGCAGCAGGGGCGCGAAGCGTGACTGCGGGCCGCGCTGGCGTTCCACCACCATGGCACTGGCGACCTGCTGCGCCAGCCATTCGCCGCCATGCCGGGCGATCAGGTGCAGGCACAGGTCGAGCCCCGCCTGGGCGCCGCCGGAGCAGAACAGCGAACCGTCCTCGGTCAGCAGCAGGTCGCTGCGCAGGTGCACGCGCGGGAAATGCCGGGCGAAGGTTTCGGCCAGAGCCCAGTGGGTGGTGGCCTGGCGACCATCGAGCAGCCCGGCTGCCGCCAGCAGAAAGGCGCTGCTGCACAGGCTCGCCACCAGCTGCTGACGGCGCGCCAGCCAGGGCAACAGGCCGGCGTTGCCCTCCAGCGTGCGGGAGATGGCGCTGCCGGTGGCCGGCAGGATCAGCAGGTCGGCCCGCTCCGCCAGCTCCAGGCCGCCGTCGACCTGAACCTGGTGCACCGGCTGGCCATCGAGACTGAAGCGCTGCAAATGAAAGCGCGGCTTATCCGCCAGGCGATTGGCGAGGCTGAAGGCATCCTGCGCCATGCTCAGGCTGGAACAG
>NW_024072547.1:0-5249 GCF_014754425.2 Oryx dammah
TGGCTGGGCTCTGCTCCAGTGTCCACTGCCTCCCAGAGAATGTGGTGGTGAAGGACCAAGACAGAAGGGCACGTGTGGATGACCACACATTAGCCTCCAGCAACACCGACTTCGCCTTCAGCCTCTACAAGCAGTTGGCTTTGGAGAACCCCAATAAGAATGTCATCTTCTCCCCACTGAGTGTCTCCATAGCCTTGGCCTTCCTGTCTCTGGGGGCCCGTGGCTCCACCCTGACAGAGATCCTGGAAGGTCTCAAGTTCAACCTCACCGAGATCCAGGAGACAGAGATCCACCAGGGCTTCCAGCACCTCCTGCAGACGCTCAATCGACCCAGCAACCAGCTGCAGCTGAGCGTGGGCAACGCCATGTTTGTGCGGGAGGAGCTGAAGCTGCTGGACAAGTTCATAGAAGATGCTCATGTGCTGTATTCCTCCGAGGCCTTCCCGACCAACTTCGGGGATCCTGAAGCTGCCAGGAGTCTAATAAATGACTATGTGAAGAATAAAACCCAGGGGAAAATTGAGGAGCTGTTCAAGTTCCTTTCCCCAAGAACGGTGTTGGTCCTGGTGAACTACATCTACTTTAAAGGTGGGTGCCCTGTTTGTCTCAGAAGGAAACACACGTCTAGTTTTGTGTCTTCAGAGCTATTTTGATTTCAGCTCAGCCAATTCTGTTGCTGGGCATTATAGAGGAGATGCCATCAGTGAGGACAGCTTGGGCACTAAGACCCTGTCCCTGTCATAGTCTTTGTCTATTTGGGGGTTTTCTAAATCGTAGCTGTCATTGCAACACACAAGGGCAGGGGAGCCATTAGCCCTTTGTCTGAGCCACAGCGAAGTGAAAGTCACTCAGTTGTGTCTGACTCTGTGACCCCGTGGGCTGTAGCCTATCAGGCTCCTCTGTCCATGGAATTCTCTAGGTCACAATACTGTAGTGGGTCACCATTCCCTTCTCCAGGGGATCTTCCCAACCCAGGGATCGAACCCAGGTCTCACGCATTGCAGGCGGATTCTTTACCATCTGAGCCACAGGGAGCCTTTTTATTCTCAAACTTGCCTGACTGCCTGGAGGAAGGAGCTTTCCTCTAAGGTCACTCTGGAGTGGCTGGGAACCCCAGCGTCTTTTAACACATACAAGGAAGGCCACTGCTCTGCACACTGCGGGCTGTGTGTGACCTGGGCTCCCTCTAAAGGGACTTGGTCTCAGCAGGTGGAGGTGGGGCTGGTGACCGGCTTCACACTGTGACAGCCTCTGAGCAGCCTGGCCAACTCAAGGAGCTTCAGCTGTGCTCCGTTATAGCTATGAGGGTAGCATTGGCAAGGCCAACCCCAGAGGGAAGCCTCAGGGAAGGACAATGCCTGGGACAGACTCTTTTCCAGATTCTAGCTGGTCCAGGGCCCAGTCCCACTGGTAGAAACCCAGCACTGCAAACCTCATCCTGGAAGGTCATAAAGGGCAGAGTGAAGGCAGAAAGATTTCACACGCAGAGCCAGCAGTGCAAAAGGACATGGAATAAAGACACAAAGAATGGTCATTGAGCAAGGGGGTGGTCGGGTGCCTAAGGGGCACCTGCTCGGGGGACATGTTCTCCCTGAACCGGAAGCTCCTGGCAGAGCCCTGGGTAGCCCTCCTGGATCTGTGGTTTCCTCTGTAAATGAAGCCATAGGTTCCCAGTTCCCTGGAGAGCTGGTAATGATCCAGGCCAGATCTGCTACGTTTCTTCCTGGGCTTCTCTGTGCTCTAATCTCCTGCCACCCTGACCTGTCCCAGGACTCTCTCCTTCCCAGGGGTACCCACCAGCCCAGCTTGCCCTCTCCTCCCGTCTCCAACCGTGGGGACACAGGCAGGGGTGGAAAGAAAGCAGGAAGCAGGGTGGGTATATCCTCCATGAAGCCCCAGGGCTCCAATCTCCCCAAGAAGCCCACCCCTGGCACTAAGGTCTCCATCTTCCTTGGGGGACACCCAAGCCCCCTCCTCTGCCCTCCGGGTCCCCATGTGGCTCCTGCTCCAGCCGGGCTCACAAGGCTGTGGGGACGTGTGTCCTCCCGACAAAGCCAACGACTAACGCCTGGTCACTAACATGTCCCCTTGAAGGACCAGGCGGTCCCATATCTCCCCAGGCCCAGCCTCATCCCCATCTCTCCCTTGCGCTCCACATTTCTGTTGACTTCTCCTGTAGCACAACTAACCAGCTTTGTTTCATATCCCGCTTCCCAATCCTGACCTGCGGGTTCACCCCCGTCCCTAAGGGCTTACCCAGCTGCCCAGGTGTACGTGCACACCAAGCAGGCCCATCATAGAGGTACATGACATGGGGGACCTCTGGCGTGGGGAGGGTCTTCCCTGCTCAAGGACCAGGGCCGAGGAGGGAGAGACTGCAGCTCTTGCACTCACAGACTCTTGACCTGTCCCCCAACCTCCAGCCCAGTGGAAGACCCGCTTTGACCCCAAACACACTGAGCAGGCAGAGTTCCATGTGAGCAAGAACAAGACGGTGGAGGTGCCCATGATGACCCTTGACCTGGAAACCCCTTACTTCCGGGACGAGGAGCTGGGCTGCACGCTGGTGGAGCTCACTTACACCAGCAATGACAGCGCCCTCTTCATCCTCCCCGATGAGGGCAAAATGCAGGACCTGGAAGCCAAGCTGATCCCAGAGACACTGAGGAGGTGGCGAGAATCACTGCATCCCAGGTGACTCCCCAGGGCCTGGAGCTGTGGGTTCAGCTGCCTTCTCGGCCTTTCCCCCTCTTCCTGGACTCCTGACCCCCAGCAACAGGGCCTCAGGAATGTGCAAGGCAGGGGCAGGGTGGGAGAGCCCATCCCGCGACGACCTTGCCCTTTGCTGCCTGCCTGGCTCAGTGCTTAAATCCTTCTGTAAGATGATGACATCTGAGAGGATGGGAGCTGAAGGTGTGCCTCACACTAACAAGGGCTAAGTCATGAGGACTCAGCATGATGCCCAACACTCATGTTCTCCCCACGACTCCTCCTTTTGAAGGTAGAAGTGTTGCAGAAACCAGTATGCAAGAAACCAAACACCACTCTCAGAGAGTTGGAGAACTCAGGTTTATTACGCCGGTCGGCCCAGAGGAGTTAACACTCTAAGCTCTGAGCCCTGAACAAAGGGGTGACAGAGTTTTTATAGACAGACTGTAGCAGACTATAGTGGACAACACTAGCCGTTAATATGCTGGTTTAACCTAAGGGATCTCACGCACATGGGAAGAGCAGTCAAGATGGGGTGGAGGATGCCTGGCCTTTACATGGACAGGCACAATTAAGCAGGTTTGCAGGGGCTGGGCAATTGCAAAAAGCTGAACAAGGGAGAGTGAGATAAGCTCCAGTTCCTAGTATTCAAAGTCCTCACTTTCTGAGACTACATGACCTATGTGATCCAGGCTTTGGAAGAAGCAAGCTGAGTTACAGAGGCAGAACAGGCAGGAGGTTATGTAAAATTTTAATTTTTCCTCTTCAGAAGGATCGAATAGAATCAGGTGAGGGCCTAGGTGTGACGGGTTCTGAGGACCATATTTGCACTGTCTTTCCATTGTAGTCACTCATTTATTCATTCGCCCAGTCAGCACTGATGGAATAGGTTAGCTGAGGGCATGCTATGCCTCAGGGACTAACTTAGACCATGTGGTAGGTCAGCAAATAAAATGCTAAATTCTCTGTCCTCGTGGCACTCTATAATTGTGGAAGACAGACTGGAAATGAATATAAATTCTTTGTTAGGTTGAGAGGGGACAAATGGGGAGGTGGGGAGAGTAGAGCACAGTAAAAGGGTGAAGAAAATCGTATCCAGAGGTAGTTTGTGATCATAAATAGGGCGGCCCTTAGGTGATGTTGCAGTGAGAGACTGGGCCCTCTGGATGTGTTGGGAAAAAGCATTTCTGGGCAAGGGAACCACCAGGGCAAAGCCTCTGAGGCAGGAGCGAGCCTGGTGTGGTTGAGGATTAGTGAGGCCAGAGGAGAGCAGAGGGAGTGAGGAGGGAAGCTAGGCGAGATCAGGGTCCCCCCGGGGGTGGACTCAGGTCACTTGGGGCCTTGCAGACTCCTTAACCTCCCCCTGCCCTGGTGCCTGCCTGGCATGCTAGACTCCTGCAGATTGGAATGGATAAGTAACAAAATAAGGGGATTTAGCCCAAGGGGTCTAGAAACTGAGAACAAGAGTCCTTATTCCAGGGAGAAGAGGGTTGGTTAAGAGGAATCCTTGGAAGACAGTGCTGTGAGGTGGGAAAAGGCAGACATCTTTTCAAGCAGGTGTTCAAATTTGTTTTTCTTGTTTCCTAGTCGAATACATGAACTCTACCTGCCAAAATTTTCCATCAAAAGCAACTATGAACTGAATGACATCCTCTCCCGGCTGGGCATTAAGAAAATATTCACCGACGCTGACCTGTCAGGAATCACAGGAACCGGGGACCTGGTAGTCACCCAGGTGAGTCTTAAGTTTGGACAGTTCATCCTCCTATCAGAGCGCTAAACCTGGAGGCCAGACAGATGGCAGATCACCTGGAATTTGTAAATTAATTGCTTTTCCTGCAACTTAGTCTCCCTCCCTGGGACTCCCCAAGCCCAGGAGAGCTGGGTTACAATCACGGTGACATCAGGTCCCACCTTCCCTGAATTATAAAGTGACACAGAAGCCTGTCACTGGGAAGGACCCGGGGTGGAAACAGCAGCGGGCCCCATATCAGGCTCCATCTTTCACTGCCTGCAGAGGGGAATGATCACATTTCTGCATCCCCCAACTTTTCATCTTTAAAAGGAGCATATAGTTCTTGGTTCCTGTTTGGTGCCTAGCGGAGCAGGTAAGAGGTTATAGGTTCCAACAAAGTCTGTAAAGCAACTGTGATGAAAATGCGCTAAGAGCATGCGAGAACACCCAGTGTCCTGGTGCTGTGATCCCAGAGGCGGGGGAGCCAGAGTGAGTGGTGGGATGGAGGCTGGCTGGGCAGCCCTGCAGGCTCCCCTGCACCCACCTGCCATAGGACTGGTAAAGGAGGCACAGGCGCTATGGGGCTTTGTGGCCCAAGGGTGGGAAGCCAATCCTAGGCAAGGGAGCTGAGGGCTCCGGGACACGTCAGCTGGGGCAGGAGAGGAGCAGAAAGCAGTGCTCACCCATCTGTTGCTTCGACATGGAGGGACTGTGGACAGTTGCCTGCAAGAAAAATGCTTTGACCTGGCCCCTCCCCATATACTAGGGGGAATTCGGAGGCAGCACAGTCTCTGGGTTAGGAGAG
>NW_024072549.1:0-5248 GCF_014754425.2 Oryx dammah
GGAAGGACAGTGGTGGGCACAGCGGGTGGGAAGAGATGCATGTTTACTGTGGGACAGGCTGTGAGGTGCGGCCAGGACACTGATCACTGTCATTTCATAATTTACAGGCCTGTGTGCACTGTGTCTGCTGCTCGGTTGCTAAGTGGCGTCTGACTCTGTGCAATCCTGTGAACTGTAGCCTGCCAGGCTCCTCTGTCTGTGGAATTTTCCAGGCAGAATACTGGAGTGGGTTGTTGTTTTCTCCTCCAGGGGATCTTCCTGACCCAGGGATGGAACCCTCATCTCCTCAATTGGCAGGCAGATTCTTTACTGCTGAGCTACTGGGGAAACCCAATTTATGGACACAACTACTTAAGTACAGAGTTTAGTAGTTATAGTAGTTTTATGGTCTTGGCAGATGTCGTCACCATCATCACTTAGGGTGAATCCACACCCACCTGAAGGTTCGCACTGCCTTCCTCCCTGACATCCTAGAGTCCTGCACACTGGGTGCTGGCCACCTGAGCACTGGGGGTTCAACAGCTTAATAAAGAGGCCTAGAAATGGAGAGGGAGATGAAAGAACAAAAATAAATCTTAACGGTGGGGAAATACAAGTATTCTAGCAGGTTTTATTTCCCTGGTGGTAACTACATCAGTTCTCTGCTTTCAGTCTGATCCCTCATTTCACGTATTCGGGTCCAGGCTAGTGGGAGTACAGACAAGCATAGTACATATATATATATAGCCTAGGTACATAATATATATATATGTATTATATATTTGCTCACCTGCTCCTCAATCAACTGAAAACAATTTGTGATAGGAATTGTGTCTGATTTTTGTTTCCACATTGTAGACAACCCTGGAAATTTCCAGAATGAATGCTGGAGCCTAGGGGTTCCTGAAAATGCACAAGAGTTTAAGAGAATCTACGTGATCTGCTGAGCCAGAGAGTCCTGCCAGCATGATAACTTCAACTCAAGATGCTAATTTTAGGTGGAGGGTTCGTTCAGTGAGTAGGACTCTGCACTCACATTGCAGGAGGCCCAGGTTCGATCCCTGGTCAGGGAACTAGATCCCACATGCCTAAAATAAGACCTGGCACAGACAAAAAACAAACAAGAAGAACAGCTCTTCAAACAGATGTGCATTAAAATTGACCCCAGTTTTGGTAAGAACTAACAAAATTAATTTTAACAGGTGAGAAAATCTCTGTAGGTGAAAAAGGCACATTTGACTGTTCTTGGTTCATCTGACTGAGTCACAGCCATTGTTACTGGATGGACAGCGCGGCCCTGAGAGCCCGTGTTAGACAGCCTCCCAGCTGTCTGCAGCCACGCGTCCCCAGGCCTCAGAATGGTTTATGTCAGCAAAGAACAATGGCAACAATTCTTACCGTAATATAGTCAGACTTTGCATAAAGTAAACCCTATCCTAGAGAAAAGAACAAGCTATGAAATGACCCCATTAAATCTTCTGCTGGGTTCACTTCACTAGAAATAATTGCACAAGAAACTAGACAAACAGGCTGACAGACACTGAGCAAACAGTTCTTTCCATTGAGATTCCTGAATCCCTAATAAAACAAACAAACGGAAGACAGATAAATACCACACACATGCCTCAGGAATGAAGAGTGCCTGGCTGATATATTAAGCATCTAAACTTGACATTCTAAAAAAAAATGCTTAGTTGAATTATTATTATTATTATTTTTTTGACTGAGCATGCACACACAGAAGCTTTATTTTTTCGAGAAAGGCAAGAATGAGACTGAAATACAAAAAAAAGACTTGTGCCATGTGTGGAGGTGCTGTGACCGATCAAAAGTGTCGAAAGTGGTTTGTTAAGTTTTATGCTGGAGATTTCCCACTGGACAACGCTCCATGGCTCAGCAGACTACTGGAAGTTGACAGCTATCAAACCGAGACATCGAGAACAATCAACCTTACTCCACACGGCCATACTCAAAAGGTTCCGAGCGAGCACTGAAAATCATTCGCACCAGCTTGATCACGTTCATTGCTGTGATAGTTGGCCTCCACGTTAAGTTTAGTGGAAAAAACCTTCTGTACCTTATTTCCACATGTGATTCTCTATTTAAACATAACAAAAATGTTCCATTTTTAAAACACCAGGCAAGGAAAAATGGATTCTGTACAGTGGAACAGAAGAGATCACAGGGCAAGTGAAATGAGCCACCACCAACCACACCAAAGGCTGGTCTTCATGCAAAGCTGAGGGGATGTATGGGGTGGGATTGGAAGGGAGTCCTCTGAGCTCCTTGTGGAAAACCACACGATCAGGTCCAACAAGTACTGCTCCCAGTGAGACCAACTGAAAGCAGCAGGCCACGGGAAATGTCCAGAACTAGTCAGCAGATTAAAGAACCTCCCATCAGGAGAATGCAGGACTGAATGCCTCTTTGGTGACCAGGCAAACACTGTCACAGCTTGGCAGGGACGTTCTGACTCATCCTCTGTATCCAGCATACGCTGCACTTCCGGATGTTCATTTGTTTCAGTCTTTACAAAATTCTCTTAATGGAAAAATTTCAATTCCCTGGAAGACTGTAAAAGGCACTCGGAGCAGTTCTTTGCTCAAAAAGCCAACAAGCTTTGGGAAGATGGAATTATGAAGTTGCCTGGGAAATGGCAGAAGGTAATGGAACAAAACAACGAATACGTAGTTCAATCAAGTTCTTGGTGAAAATGAAAACTGCCTTTTACTTTTACTTAAACATCGAAGAAGCTTTTCGGCTAACCTAATAAAAGCTCTGAAAACTGTTAATCAGCAGGCTAGCAGTGCAACACGTGGGTGTGTGTCCTGCGTGGATACTGCTTTATATGCTGACATTTAATCCTCCTGATAAACAGTGAAGACAAGGTGAGGTTCAAGGAAACTGCCCAACTACTAGGCAGTGAGAGAACGGCTGACCCTGGACAGTCTCGGTCAAGCTGTGCAGAGGGAACTTTGTTGTAGAACTCGCCGGAGGAGACAGAACTGCTGGATCTCAAGTAGGCGAGGGCTCAATCCCATGAAGGCACCGGGCCCACAGGAGTCAAGCACGTGGCCTGGGCAGCGCTGTGGGGTGAGGAAGTTTTGCTGACGTTTTTAAGGGGTATTGTGGGTTTTGTTTTTTTAGTTTTTTTTTTTTTTTTTTTTTACAGATCATTTTTTACTCTTTATTGTTTTTGTTACAACACCACTTCTGTTTTTTGTTTTGGTTTTTTGTCCGAGAGGCATGTGGAATCTCAGCTCCCGACCAGCGATCAGACCCATATCCCCTGCACGGGAAGGCAGAGGCTTAACCACTGGACCACAGGGAAATCTCTCAAGGGTGCCGAGTTTTGATTAAGAGACCAAGCGTGTTTTCAGCAACAGTTTCCACCCACCATGGGCTTTTCACTTAAGATGTTTCTGAGGAGGGGACATTAGGGTCTGGCTGGTCCCCTGCTGGAATTTCTCATTTTGCAGTGAGCAGCACACGAAACCCCAAGCTAACCCTCTTCCAATCCACCTCATCCTATAATTTCTCTCTAAAAAGAAATCTACAAATGAGCAAAGCCTTCATTCACATCTACATGGCATGCGTGTACCAAGCCCGGAAGCTGACCCACTTACTCTGAGGTTGGGGACTTTAAAGATCTCCCCAAAATGGTGAAGGCCACTTTGACTCAAGTCTAAAATCGCTGAGGAGGAGAAGATGACCCCCTGGTGAACGTCTCTGGAGGCGGAAGCAGGCTTGCTCCCAGCCTGGCCAGCGGGGCTATCCTGGTCACCAGCCCCGCAGGGAACCGAGAGGGAACCGCTCCCCTCCATCAGTCGGCCGGGAGGAAGCACTCCTCTGGGGACCACCGCGCATCCTCCTGGGTGTGGAGTCACCTGGAGACAGGGGGCCGGGCGGGGAGACACATCAACAATGGGTACCCGGCACAGTCACGCCTCCGGTGGCTCGGCAGGCCTGCAATGACTGTGCCAGTTTACGAAAACCTGCGCATCATAAACAGACCATAAACTGGACTTTGGTAAGACAAAGTGGGCTGCAAGAGGTTCAGATTAAACTGCTCCGCTCCTCCCTCTACACCTCGGAGTTCCAGACTTAACTTTTAATTCCTGGAAAATGCAAAGGAGGAATGGCCTCTCGAGGGATGAAGCCGAATCAGAACGGTTCTAAATCCACAAGCTGGCATCTCCCTCCCCTGAGTGCGGAGGGGGCCCTGAGCTCGCCCTTTCTTATTTGCAGGTCTGGGTCCTTCCTATCAGCGTTTCGCTCAGCCGGGGTGTTGCCAGCTCACGTGTCTGCCGTGTGTCTGTCCCCCATTTCAGGGGTGGGGATTGCGAGGCCCGCGCCCCCTGGGCCTCCCCGTGGGTCCTTTTCTGTGACTCGGGGGAGTGCAGGCTGCAACCTCTGCAAACCTCTGAACCAGGAGAAAGTCTACTGCTTAGTTGAATTAAAGCAAGAATGTGACAAGAGGTAAAAAGATGCTTCAAGAACCAAGTTACCTAAGTAAGGTCACCTGTCTCTCAGAGGCTAGGGGTGTAAGGTGCCTTGTCATCCAAGTAGGGTCCAGGGCCCCAAAGGAGGCCCCTTCAGGGAGGTTTACCAAACTCACTGAGTCTTCTCTCTCTACTTACAGATCAGTACTCAGTCCAAGATTCACAGTGACGCCTCCCCCACCTCTTTGCCCTCATCTCTCTCCCTCTCTCTCTTTCGCCCACGTCCCTCCTCTCTGGTACACTGGTCCACAAATTTCTAGGTTCCTCAGGATCCCCAAAATATTATTCCACCTCATAGTGAGACAGTTGGGCCATTTTTGTTAAATCCCTCATGCACTGGTGCCTAGAAGCTGCCTCCATGAAGAAAGCTGGGCAATGTCCTGGCTCATCTCACCTGTTTTCCTTATCTCTGTGCCACCTGATGTCCGAGATCCACAACTTGTTTCAAATATTTTGTCCAGTTTTCTAGTTGGAAGTCAACTCTACCTTTATCAGTAAAAAGAAGTAACAGCAATTTATTCTTTAATTTTACAAATATGACATTTTATGGTGGATAGGGGTAATTACCTGCTCATTCCACCACATTAGATGAGGTCTGCCTTAAGTGATCTGGTGGCTCAGATGTGCAAAGAGTCCACCTGCAATGCAGGAGATGCAGGAGACTCTGGCTCAATCCCCGTGTTGGGAAGACCCCCTGGAGGAGGGCACGGCAAGCCACTCTAGTATTCTTGCCTGGAAATCCCGTGGACAGAGGAGCCTGGCAGGCT
>NW_024072550.1:0-5246 GCF_014754425.2 Oryx dammah
CGAAGAATTGATGCTTTTGAACTGTGGTGTTGGAGAAGACTCTTGAGAGTCCCTTGGACTGCAAGGAGATCCAACCAGTCCATTCTGAAGGAGATCAACCCTGGGATTCCTTTGGAGGGAATGATGCTAAAGCTGAAACTCCAGTACTTTGGCCACCTCATGCGAAGAGTTGACTCATTGGAAAAGACTCTGATGCTGGGAGGGACTGGGGGCAGGAGGAGAAGGGGACAACAGAGGATGAGATGGCTGGATGTCATCACTGACTGGATGGATGTGAGTCTAGGTGAACTCTGGAGTTGGTGATGGACAGGGAGGCCTGGCGTGCTGCAATTCATGGGCTTGCAAAAAGTCAGACACGACTGAGCGACTGAACTGAACTGAACTGAACTGAAGGAAGTCTGCAGAAAAGGTTTTATGACTTCTCTTGATAATTTTTTTAAAAAGTAAAACAAATTCTGGTAATCTCAGAAAATGTTAAGCAAGTCCTCTACTGTTCTCTGGCTATATTTTTTTCTTGACCCAGCTAGTAGTTTGAGTGGTGGTGGTGGTAGGGATGGTGCAGGGTAATGCTCTTTATTCAGAAACAAATGTCTCTTATTACTTCTTTCTTTCCTCAAATTCATCTTCCATGAATATTTTTATCCTCAAATATCCATAATTATTCTGTTCTTGAGAACACACCTGAATCCCCTCCATTTTCAAAGCCTCAATGCCAGCTTCCAAAGAAACTGTCTCAAAGGAGTCAGTCCAGAACCCATCTTTATAGCAACACTTAATTTCCCTTTTTAACATGGCAGAGGAAAACAGTCATCTGAGGTGGGGAAGGGTCGATTATGAGGAGCTGTAATATTTCCAGAATCATTGCTTCAGTGCTGACCCTGGTGCCTTAATTAAAGATTTGAGTATCCACATACATTGCATTGTAATTTCACCCTTCTGAAAAAGGATATTTACCACACAGTCCATTCTGGAAATGGTCCTCTCTCACTTAGACAGCTTGTTTCTAAATGCGGGATGAAACTGTATCACTTGCCAGGTAAATAAAATCAGTGTTAAGTAACTGGGTTATTAAGGCAGCTGGTCTTTATGGACTGTTGGTCTCTCGGTCATGCTGCACTGTATCTTCAGGAGGTTATTTACTGTGGACTCTCATCCATAAAGGTTGCTTGCATCTTCTGCTATTTACAGCCACTGACCATGTGACCCCAGCTGGTCTTAAAACATTCACATAAGATTGTCATTAATGGCTCTTGGATTTTTATCCATGACTCTTTAAATTCGGAGTATTGAAGCCTAAGTCACTTCCTCTTCTGGATATTCAGTTCAGTCGCTCAGTCGTGTCCAACTCTTTGCGACCCCATGAATCGCAGCACGCCAGGCCTCCCTGTACTGAGTAATAAATCCCTCTTTCTGTCAGTTTCTGCATTTTCTAGCTCCAGGACCAACTGTAGGGCTCTCTACAAGCCACCTTTGACTTCTTTCGGTGTCCCGGTTTAAATTTGGAGACATACCATCCCAACAAGTCTTCCTCAACCTCAGAGCATGAATACTGTCTCCTATCACCCCTGCCTTCTTTTTCAAAAGTACACTCCAGGAGGAATTATTACCGGTTGTTTATACATCTCTTTGGGTGAAAGTCAATATTTAAATCTGCCAGTTATGTGCTCTTGTGTGTCTTTGGCTCCCATTGATCTTTCTGTTTTCTTTGTTTGCATTTCTTGCTCTCAAAAGTCCTCTGAAATACAGCCAGGGATGTTTTGTATTGAATGTAAATCACTCATGTAACATCTTGCCTTCATGACTTTTGTATTTCTTATGATAAAACCTAAACTTCTCCCTATGGTCATCTGGCCTCATGTGACTTGGTTTCTCTGCCTTTGGGATACAGTTTAATACTTGACTCCTCTTCTTTCACTTGGATCGAGCCACTCGGGTTTTATTTTCTTCCTCAAATCTGCCAGAACTGTTTTGCCCTAGAGCTTTTACTGGCTTCTTTCTCAGCCTGACATATTCCTTTCCCTTGATCTTTGCGTGATTTTTTTCACAGTTAATTTCCTTCATAGAACTTATCTCAGCCTAAGTTTTACATAATTATTTGTGTGTCTGTCTTGTCTTTTCCATCCAGGAAGTAAATTTCACAAGGATGTTGCTTTGTCAAAAGACTGGTTCCAAATTGGGAAAGGAGTACGTCAAGGCTGCATATTGTCACCCTGCTTATTTAACTTATATGCAGAGTATATAATGTGAAATGCCGGGCTGGATGAAGCACAAGCTGGAATCAAGATTGTTGGGAGGAATATCAATACCCTCAGATGACGCCACACTTATGGCAGAAAGCAAAGAAGAACTAAAGAGCCTCTTGATGAAAGTGAAAGAAGAGAGTGAAAAAGTTGGCTTAAAATTCAACATTAAAATAACTAAGATCATAGCATCCAGTCCCATCACTTCATGGCAAACAGATGCAGAAACAATGGAAACAGTAAGACTTTATTTTCTTGGGCTCCAAAATCACTCCAGATGGTGATTGCAGCCATGAAATTAAAAGACGCTTGCTCCTTGGAAGAAAAGTTATGACCAACCTAGACAGCATATTAAAAAGCAGAGACATTACTCTGCCAACAAAGGTCCGTCCAGTTAAAGCTATAGTTTTTCCAGTAGTCACGTATGGATGTGAGAGTTGATCTTTAAAGAAAGCTGAGTGCCGAAGACTTGATGCTTCTGAAAGTGTTGGAGAAAACTCTTTTGAGAGTCCCTTGGACAGCAAGGAAATCCAACCAGTCCATCCTAAAGGAAATCAGTCCTGAATATTCACTGAGAGGACTGATGCTGAAGCTGAAGCTCCAATAGTTTGGCCACCTGATGTGAAGAACTGACTCATTGGAAAAGACCTTGATGCTGTGAAAGACTGAAGGCAGGAGAAGGGGACAGCAGAGTATGGGATGGTTGGATGGCATCACTGACTTGACGGACATGAGTTTGAGCAAGTTCCAGGAATTGGTAATGGACAGGGAAGCCTGGCATGCCGCAGTCCATGGTGTCGCAGAGTTGGACACGACTGAGCTTCTGAACTGACTGACTGATACCTTCAAAGCCTAAAATACTGCCAGACATATAGTAAGTGCTCAATAAATATTTGGTGAAAGAATTAATAAATTATATTCCCAGTATCAAAACATAGTAGTAAAATAGTTAATACTACCTGTATTCACGTTACATCTAGTCAGTTTTGAGCACTTTACATGAAATATCTTGATCTTGACTTTCTCATGAGATTGGTATTATCATAATGATCTCAGACCTGTAAAGTTAGGAAGTAGTAAGTTAGAATATCTAATCTAGGCATTCTGACTCCATGGCCTGGCCTCAGTGTTACCTAGTGTCCTATAGGTTATACTATGAAGGCTGCTGTACATGATTGTTTTCATAGTGAAAAGACTTCTTTGTGAGATTCTAGGTAATGACACATGGAAGATACTTTAAGTTTGGATCTAAACTCTTTATACTTCATACTTTGTCTTCTTTAGAAAATTATTTAACTCAAGGAAAGTAACTAAATGCACTAGACTCTCAGTTTTGTCAATTTATAAAACAGACTAATACCTTCAGCAGATCCTATGAATAAAGCAGATAATTATGTATAGTGTGCACCTTTAGGCTCATAGGAATTCTCCCAGAAAAATGCTCAGTAAATAGTTATCTTTAAGAGGATGTAATTGTGATAGTTTCATGGTACTATCTTTTGATGCTGGGAGTTGCCTAACACATAGTTTGCCTTCTTTGCCAATATGAATTCAGACATGATTCAGAAAGAAAAACCTGCTACGTTCATCTCATATATATCTTCATTCAAGATTTTTTTAGTGATTTTTATGTTTAGTGATTTTCAAAATTTGGAGTGGGTTTGTGTTCTTTGATCAAATTTGACAGTTTATAATTTTAACTTAATCTAAAAGAAAAATATTATTACTTAGAGTTGTAGGGTCATGTGATACTTTAAATAAGATTTAGATAACAGTAATTAATAGTTTTGAAAATATAAACCTTGTTATAGTAGCATAAAATTGTGTGAAGCAAATAGAACAGAAATATGAATATGGAAAATAGTAATCATTTAAAATTTCTGACTGTTAAAAAAGGGCTTATTCTTTATGATTTAAAAATAAAATGGTGGGTATCAAATTCTATGTTTTGATTTTATTTTTGCCATTTTAGACAATAATAAAAGTAATATAACTTTCATTTTAAAATGTAAAAATTCATATCTTACTGTAATCATATCCTTTCAGCTACTTAAAATAATAATTGAGATGTTAATGTAGAAATGCACTCTGGGCTACATAGCTTTTCAAACTTCTATTAGAGGGTACTTGGGTGTCAAAGGGTGAAATCTCGTCAAGCTCATGGGAGATATTTAATGATTCCTCTTTGTTGTCAGTGGCCACGGCAATGAAGGGTGAGCCGAAGGGAAGAGATGGTGAACAGAGCTATGAGTTCTGTATTTCTGCCTCGCAGCTAGGTTTGTGTCCTGAGAAGGAACAATATCCTGCAAGGGAAAGAAACACACATATATACACAGCTCCCAGTGGTTTTAATGTAAGTGGACTTTGGCTCATCTTCCACAATAGTGCAAGAAGAGCTGAAAAATTCCTATTTCTCTGTGTGTCTGGATGTAGTGGAAAGCTCACCTGCTCTGAAAGACTATCTCAGCAGCAAGAGACAAAGCAGAGGACAGCTATGAACTGTTGGCAAAAGTTCAATAGAAAATTACACGCAAATTTATGAAGTGTTCCACATTTTTAAAAGGAACAAAACAGTACCATTTGCAGAGATGTGGATATAGACTTAGAAAATGAAAGTTGCTCAGTTCAGTTCAGTTCAGTCGCTCAGTCGTGTCTGACTCTTTGAGACCCCATGAATTGCAGCACACCAGGCCTCCCTGTCCATCACCAACTCTGGAGTTCACCCAGACTCATGTCCATCCAGTCAGTGATGCCATCCAGCCATCTCATCCTCTGTCGTCCCCTTCTCCTCCTGCCCCCAATCCCTCCCAGCATCAGAGTCTTTTCCAATGAGTCAACTCTTCGCATGAGGTGGCCAAAGTACTGGAGTTTCAGCTTTAGCATCATTCCCTCCAAAGGAATCCCAGGGTTGATCTCCTTCAGAATGGACTGGTTGGATCTCCTTGCAGTCCAAGGGACCCTCAAGAGTCTTCTCCAACACCACAGTTCAAAAGCATCAATTCTTCG
>NW_024072551.1:0-5246 GCF_014754425.2 Oryx dammah
AGCAGCTCTCAATTGATCAGGAATTCACACACACACACACACACACACACACACACACACACACGCATACACACATACACACACACACACACACACACACACACACACACACACTGATCTCACAATGTTAGGTGGACCTTCAGAAAAATATCAAAACCCTTCTTCATTTCACAAAAAGCAACTGAACATCAAATGAATCTGGGTTGATAGGCAGTTCTGAAATGGCAGGTGATAATGAGCTTGCTAATTATTATGTACCATCCCTTGCTAGTCATCTTATCTGGCTACCTGGAGGATATCTTCTCTCTCACCTTGGGAGTCCCCAGAGTCTCATTTCCAGATAAAGACTGCCAGGCTGGTAACCTGAAAAACTCTCCCTATGACCTTCAGATGTCTAAGCTAATAAAAGAAAGTGAATGTGAAATATTAATTTCTCTCACTGAATATAAACTTTTGACTGTTAAAGCCCTTACCAGCCTTTTCCACATGGTCCCTGCTTTCTCTATTTTATTGTTATTGTTATTGATGGTATTCAGCCAGAATTTAGATTTCCCTCTGAAAGCACTGTTACTCCCCTCAGAAAGTCATTTGTGTGCATCTATGGCCTTAAAGATGATTAAGACATGATTTCCATTCCCCTTTAGTCATTTGTCATTTTGCTCAGGAGCATAAAAGTCTAGGGTAAGTTTCCAGGGAGATTTAACCAAGTGACTGGAGTGGAATTCTATAAAACATCTCTCCGAAGGTAAGGGGGTGGGAAAAGATGGGACTGAGTTATAGTGACTGGAGTTCCCACAGTTCCCTGGGTGTGTGATCCTAATCGAGTGCTTTACCTCTGCACTTTGGTCACCTCATCTGTTGAATGTTATGAATAATGAGCTGAAATTCATAAACACACAGCATGTGCTCCACAAACGAGACTTTCCTTTCCTCCTCATTTCTGAGCCGGGCTCAGAGCACTATCGTTGCAAGAGTGACTGTGTTCCAGGTGGGGAGGGTCTGGTACCTGCGGAAACAGAGCTATCTACACTAGGAAGATCACGGCATGCCTGTGTGCATGCTCAGTAGTGTCTGACTCTTTGCAAACCCATGGACAGTAGCCTGCAAGGCTCCCTTGTCCATGGGAGTTCCCAGGTAAGAATGGTGGAGTGGGTTGCCACTTCCTTCTCCAGAGGATGTTCCCGACCCCGGGATCAAACCCGCATGTCCTGCAACCCCTGTACTGACAGGAGGAGTCCTTACCGCGGAGCCACCAGGGAAGCCCCGGGATGACAACAGACCTTTCCAGATCTCTCTGGGGGAGGATGGTGAGTGTGCACTGCGTGGGAATCTATATCCAGGTGGGATACAGGGTCTTCCCCCGTCTCTTGGAATTGTCTGTTTCCTAAAGCGCCCAATTCCTGGAGCCACTGTAATATGAAATGGCCAGCCTAGATCAAGTCCTGGCCAGCATCCCTCCGGCCCATTGTTCTGAAACCAGTGATAGGCTTAAGGGACCGTTTCTGGAAGGAAAAGGACTCCCTTGTTGGTTATAATACTGCAAGATGGGAGGCACCTAGCATTGTGAGTGGTCGTTCTTTGAAGGGCTGGGAAATGGCAAGATGAATGAGACACGTCTGTCACTATGGAGAGGGGCTGTCCCAAAACTGCATGTGTTATGCTATGAATGTGTACAGAGAGGAATACCTTCTACCAGGAGTACAGGGTAAGGAAGGCCTGTGACTTCAGGTTAGGCCTTGAGGAAGGTACAAGGGTTCACTAGATGGAAATCGGCCTAGATTGAGGAGAGGATGAGCAAGAACTCAAAGGTACAAGCTGAGGGGTGGGGCAGGAGCAGGCCCAGAAAGATGATTTGGGTATTACCTACAATGCCAAAGTTACCCTTGAAGAATTCTCAAGCAGAGAGTGACACAATCAGATCAGAAAAGTGAAGGCCCACTTTTCCTCATGTTTCTGAATTTGATTAACAAGTTTACGCTCTTAGGAGAACTTTTATAAAATATGTATATTATTCTTCAGAATTTAGAAATTACTTTCCCATAAGTTATTATATACTTATTTAATGAGTAATATTTAATATATCTCATTTATATGTATATATAATATAATTAAATAATATATTACTTAATGAATAATAATGTAACACAATGATGAATCAATTAGACCCTTCAAGTGGAAATGTGTATATGTGTGTGTATCAAGTCACAGTGTAAAATAACTGGCTTAAATTGAAAAAAAAAAAAAGACTGTTTAATAAGATGACCTAGGAAGATCTGGTGCTTTGATCAAATTCTCTTACCCCCAGTAGATACAAGCCCAGTACAGGGGAGAATTAGGTGTCCTATGGGCATTTAATGAATATTAATTGCTAGTCATGGAATGAGTGATGGAAATCACCAATTGAGAGACTAAAACATTCCTAGGAATTAATGTCCTGAGGAGAAGGATTGATATCCTAGTAAATAGCTGAGGTTTTTTTAGCACCAGCTCAGCCGTATCTCTGGAGAATGTCTAAATCAGAAGTCATCATCATACTCTCAAGAACTGCAAATGAAGATTCATAAGCCCATAAATTTCCTTTTCTATGGGCCCCTGACTTGTATTACTCAGTTACAAGGCAGGTTCAAGAATAAATGCTCTATTTAGTAAATCCAGAGGTTAGGGGCAAAATACTTATCATTTTCTTTGAACCAGCCAGTTTAGAAATACCACAGAAATACCTCTCAGGAAATTATCTTTGAAGAAATTTCAGCTTGCTTATTTGGAATTGAATTATATGATCTTTAAATGTTTATTCAATTTAAATTTCTATAAGCTGGAGTGAACAATTTTGACCAATAAAATCCATTAGTGAATCTTGACAAGAGAACACAGTGATCTCAGAGCCACAACTTTGATTCATTAATGCATCTGATTATAGTATTTTAAACTAAAGGATATTGTATTTCCACTATGTTTTGGTACCAGCTAAATTGAGAAGATGGGGTGAACAAGACAGACACACTGAGCACAAGCATATTATTTGTAAAGTTAGGATGCTACAGGGGTAAAACGGCAGTGCACACAGTATGTGACATCTTGTCTGCTCTGAGGGTTCATGGGAGACCCTTTGAAGAAAGTAACACTGGAATTAAGACCTAATGGAGGGATGATTAGGAACTAGTTTGATAAAATATCAGAGTGGATGGATGTTCCAGTTAGAGGGGTACCAAATCTGAAAGCCCAAAGAGAGAATGAGAGAAAAAATCAGGGAAGGAGAGGGAAACAGAGAGACTAAGAGATTACAGGAGGAATAAAAATGAGAGGGACTAAGAGGTGACACTGGAGAGGAAGTTACCAGGCAAGAAAGATGTAAAAGCTATATCAGGAAACTAGGAATTTATCCTAAGAGCAATGAAGAGCCACGTAAAACAACGTAAATAGTGTTTTGACAAAGCTAGTGGTTGACACATAGGCATCGAACACAACTAACACACTTGCTGCTGCTAAGTCACTTCAGTCGTGTCCGACTCTGTGCGACCCCATAGATGGCAGCCCACCAGGCTCCGCCGTCCCTGGGAGTCTCCAGGCAAGAACACTGGAGTGGGTTGCCATTTCCTTCTCCAATGCATGAAAGTGAAAAGTGAAAGTGAAGTCGCTCAGTTGTGTCCAACCCTCAGCGACCCCATGGACTGCAGCCTTCTAGGCTCCTCCACCCATGGGATTTTCCAGGCAAGAGTACTGGAGTGGGGTGCCATTGCCTTCTCCGACTAACACACTTAAGAGTCTATTTTTAGTCTATGGATGACAACAAGGGAAATTTTGGTGATTCTCAGAGATAACCCTGATTAAACATACCTTCACTAGAGGAGAAATGGCTGGCCACTGGGACAATTATGAGGCCAAAAATATTGGTCTTTCATGGAGTACTCTACTAGACTTTCTCTTCTCCACCTTGATTCTTACTTCCCAACATGGTTGTGTAACAACTCTTGCAAAACTAGAGGCTTCAATAATAATTATTAAACTCATTTAACCAATTGCAGGTCATCAAGAGTTGGCTAACCTAGGCAGCATTCATCTAGATGGTTCCACCTTAAACTGTGGATACAGATATTCTGACTCCTAGCTGAGGCATGGATTCAATTCTGGTCCATGTGTGCTTAGTCATTCTAGGGTTTAGCCTGAAAGGGCATCCCAATGGCTATGTTTTGGCTATGGCTCAAAACAGCAAGTAGAAACACAGGAGGCTTCACAAAGTCTAGGGTCAGCCCTGCGCACTATCACTTCCTCCTCGTCTATGGCTTATTGTTGTTGTTCAGTTGCTCAGTTGTGTCCAACTCTGTGACCCATGAACAGCAGCATGCCAGGCCTCCCTGTCTGCCACTATCTCCCAGAGCATACTCAAACTCATGCCCATTGAGTCAGTGATGCCATCCAACCATCTCATCTTCTGTCATCCCCTTCTCCTCCTGCCTTCAATCTTTCCCAGCATTAGGGTCTTTCCCAATTAGTTGGCTCTTCAGATCAGGTGGTCAAAGTATTGGAGTTTCAGTTTCAGCATCAGTCCTTCCAATGAATATCACTTCCTCCTCTTCTATGACTAGTCCCACCTCTTGTTGTGGCAAATATACATAATATATACATATAATATACATACTATATACATATATGTATATAACATGTGAGTGTGTGTGTGTGTGTGTATGTTATGTATATTTTTCTTGTGGCTCAGATTGTAAAGAATCTGCCTGCAGTGTATGAGACCCAGGTTTGATCCCTGGGTTGGGAAGAGCCCCTGGAGAAGGAAATGGCTTCCCACTCCAGTATTCTTGCCTAGAGTATTCCATGGTCAAGATAAAATTTTACCTTTTTAAGTGCACAGTACTGTGACTGGCTTATCTCAGCATGTTTTCAAGGTTCATCCAGATTTTCTTTCATTTAGAAAGTTGAATAATATTCTATTCTTTCTTTACAGCACATTTTGTTTATCCATTTATCCATCAACTAACACTGGTTGCTTCTGCCTTCTGTCAATTGTGAACTGAATGCTACAGATATGAGTATATAAGTATCTGAATCCGTGTTTTCAATTTTGGTGTACATAGTTAAAAGAACTGCTGAATCATATGGTAGTTCAATTTAATTTTTTCGAGGAATTGCCATTTTTCAGTTCCTCAAAGTGGCTATAACAGTACCTTCCTACCAGCACATCATAAAAGTTCCAATTTCTCCATATCCTCACTAACACTTGTAATTTTATGTTT
>NW_024072552.1:0-5239 GCF_014754425.2 Oryx dammah
TTTCACTTTCACTTCTTTCATGGTAACTCTAATATTCTGAGGTACTGCCAGACTGTTTTCCAAAACATTTGCACCAGCTTTCATTCCCAGAAGCAGTGTATCAGGGTTCAAGTTTCTTTTAAATTCTCACCAACGCTTGTTTAAATCTGACTTTTTCATTCTATCCATTCCTGTGTGTGTGAAATGTTATCTCATAGCAACTTTGGTTTTCATTTCCCTGATGGCTAGTGATGTTGAGCCTCTTTTCATCTACTCTTTTAATGCCATTTGAGGAGATATTATAATAATAAGCAAGTGTATTTCATCTACTATGTTTAATCATAACACAGTAGCTCATTTTAACTGTGTGACAAGGAAAATATTTTCTTATATGTATTTGAAAGTGCATGAACAGTATGATAAGGCAAAAACATATGACATGAAAGATTAACACCCCAGGTTGGTAGGTGCCCAATATGCTACTGGAGAAGAGTGGAGAAATGACTCCAGAAAGAAGGAAGAGATAGAACCAAAGTAAAAACCCAGTTGTGCATGTGACTTGTGAATAGAAGTAAAGTCTGATGCTGTAGAAAACAGTATTTCATAGGAACCTGGAATGTTAGGTCCATGAATCAAGGTAAACTGGAAGTGGCCAAACAGGAGATAGCAAGAGTGAACGTCGACATTTTAGGAATCAGTGAACTAAAATGGACTGGAATAGGTGAATTTAATTAGGATGACCATTATATCTACTACTGTGGGCAAGAATCCCTTAGAAGAAATGGAGTAGCCCTCATAGTCAACAAGAGTCCAAAATGCAGTACTTGGGTGCAGTCTCATAAACAACAAAATGATCTCTGTTCGTTTCCCAGTCAAACCATTCAGTATCACAGTAATCCAAGACTATGCCCCAACCACTAATGCTGAAGAAGCTGAAGTTCAATGGTTCTATGGATACCTACAAGACCTTATAGAACTAACACCAAAAAAAAAAAAAAGATGTCCCTTTCATCACAGGGGACTGGAATGCAAACGTAGGAAGTCAAGAGATACCTGGAGTAACAGGCAAGTATGGCCTTGGAATACAAAATGAAGCAGGGCAAAGGCTAACAGAATTTTGCCAAGAGAATGCCCTGGTTGGTCATAGCAAACACCCTCTTCCAACAACACAAGAGAAGACTCTACACATGGACATCACCAGATGGTCAGTACCAAAATCAGATTGATTATATTCTATGCAGCCAAAGATGGAGAAGCTCTATACAGTCAGCAAAAACAAAACCAGGAGCTGATCTTGAACTCAGATCATGAACTCCTTATTGCCAAATTCAGACTTAAATTGAAGAAAGTAGGGAAAACCACTAGGCCTTTCAGGTATGACCTAAATCAAATCATTTAAGATTATACAGTAGAAGGGACAGACAGACTCAAGGGATTAGATCTGATAGAGAGAGTGCCTGAAGAACTATGGACGGCAGTTTGTGACATTGTACAGGAGGCAGTGATCAGACCATCCCCAAGAAAAAGACACGCATGGTTGTCTGAGAAGGCCTTACAGATAGTTGACAAAAGAAGAGAAGCTAAAGGCAAAGGAGAAAAGGAAACATATACCCAACTGAATGCAGAGTTCCAAAGATAGCAAGGAGAGATAAGAAAGTGTTCCTCAGTGATCAATGCAAAGAAATAGTGGGAAACAATAGAATGGGAAAGACTGGAGATCTCTTGAAGAAAATTAGAGATACCAAGGGAACATTGCAGGCAAAGATGGGCATAAAATAGGACAGAAGTGGTATGGACCTAACAGAAGCAGAAGATATTAAGAAGAGGTGGCAAGAATACACAGAACTGTACAAGAAAGATCTTCGTGACCCAGATAACCACGATGCTATGATCACTCACCTAGGACCAGACATCCTGGAATGTGAATTCATCTAGGAAGCATCACTATGAACAAAGCTGGTGGAGGTGATGGAATTCCAGTTGAGCTATTTCAGATCCTAAAAGATGATGCTGTGAAAGTGCTGCACTCAATATGCCAGCAAATTTGGAAAACTCAGTAGTGGCCACGGGATTGGAAAAGGGCAGTTTTCATTCCAATCCCAAAGAAAGGTAATGCCAAAGAATGTTGCAACTACTGCACAATGGCACTCATGTCAGAGGCTAGCAAAGTAATGCTCAAATTCTCCAAGCCAAGCTTCAACAGTACATCAACTGTGAACTTCAAGATGTTCAAGCTGGGTTTAGAAAAGCCAAAGGAACCGGAGATCAAATTGCCAACATCTGTTGGATCATTGAATAAGCAAGAGAATTCCAGAAAATCATCTACTTCTCTGCTTTATTGACTACGCCAAAGCCTTTGACTGTGTGGATCACAACAAACTGTGGAAAATACTTAAAGAGATGTGAATATCAGACCACCTTATCTGCCTCCTGAGAAATCTGTATGCAGGTCAAAAAGCAACAGTTAGAACCGGACATGGAACATGGACTGCTTTCTAATTGGAAAAGGAGTACGTCAAGGCCGTACACTGTCACCCTACTTTAAACTTAAATGCAGAGTACATCATGAAAAATGCCAGGCTGGATGAAGCACAAGCTGGAATCAAGGTTGCCGGGAGAAATATCAATAACCTCAGAGACACAGATGACACCACCCTTATGGCAGAAAATGAAGAACTGAAGAGCCTCTTGATGAAAGTGAAAGAGGAGAGTGAAAAAGTTGGCTTAAAACTCAACATTCAAAAAACAAAGATCATGGCTTCCGGTCCCATCACTTCATGACAAATAGATAGGGGAGTAATGGAAACCATGACAGATTTATTTTCTTGGGTCCAGAATCACTGCAGACGATGACTGCAGCCGTGAAATTAAAAGGTGCTTGCTCCTTGGAAGAAAAGCTATGACCAACTTAGACAGCATATTGAAAAGCAGAGACATTACTTTGCCAACAAAGATCCATCTGGTCAAAGCTATGGTTTTTCCAGTAGTCATGTATGGATGTGAGAGTTGGACTATAAAGAAAGCTGAGTGTCGAAGAATTGATGTTTTTGAACTGTGATATTGAGGAAAACTCTTGAGAGTCTCTTGGATCACAAGGGATCAAACCAGTCAATCCTGAAGGAAATTGGTCCCGAATATTCATTGGAAGGGCTGATGATGAAGCTGAAACTCCAATACTTTGGCCACCTATGCTAAGAATTGACTCACTGGAAAAGACTCTGTTGCTGGGAAAGATGGAGGGCAGGAGGAGAAGGGTACGACAGAGGATGAGGTGGTTCTCAATGGACATGAGTTTAAGCAAGCTCTGGGAATCGGTGATGGACAGGGAAGCCTGGAGTGCTACAGTCCATGGGTTTGCAAAGAGTTGGACACAACTGAGCAACTGCACTGAACTGATAGCAATGTCAAATCTTTATGAATACGCACAGTTTAATACTTCTGTACTTTTTGCATGTTATAGTTACTGGATGGTTGGGGGCAGCGATATTTTGTGCTCAATTTTGTCTATAAGATGGCTTCTTGTATGGAGTTGAAGGAGGGATCCACGCAAATGACTCCTCAGCATTGACTAAAAGGCAGAGCAGAACTGATTGCAGAGCCTATACAGCACAATGCCATTTTGTAACCAGTGCTGTGTGCATCTGTTGTGAGTAAGAGTTACCACAGGTGATAAAGATCAAAGAACTATGAGGGCTTTAATTGAGCATATAGCATATATCTAAGAGGTGGATGAGAAGAGGTTTAAATGGGCTTTTACACTTTGATCATAGTATAAGAGATGGGATATATCACACATGCCATGGTAATTATGAAAGTTGGGTGAGGGATATATGGGATGTTACAGCATTCTGCTTTTGTGCACATTTAAAACTTTTTGTATGAAAAGCTTTGAAAATAATAAAAGATGTTGAGTAACTCATAAGGTAAAGGAGGAAACAAAAGGATTCCTGGCCAGGTTGAATCAGTCCATCAAGACTAGAGTTTAGCTGTCTCAGTAAGAAAATCTGAGGAGGTGTAATTTCTCTGAGGTTGGGGGAGAAAAACTTATTTCCATGTAACAGGAAAGAAGAAGCAAAGTAGAAGTTGGAGAGTGGGTTTGGGGGTTGGTTTTTATTGGGGTTCTTGATGAAAAGTTCCCATCTCATGGCTACTAGTTCCTCTGTGAACGTGGTTTGGTACAATTGCTGAGCAAGTGGAGATTTGAAAAAAGTGAAGGAGATTTTAAATAAATGGTCTAAGGAAACAGTCAGCTAAGCTCCATTTGTTTTGTTTACATGATAGTAAGCATGATATAAGAATCTGAGGAATGGATGCATTATTTCCAAGTAGTGGTAGGGCTGAATTTATCGTGGCATCAGTAGACCTGATTGTGAGATTTAATCCAATAGTGATCTGCTACTTATAGGAATCTGAAAAAAAAAAAAAAAGGCAGAGAGAGTTAATTTTGCCAGGCATGAAGGATTAAAGGTGATTGGATGGGGCCTGTTTGTAATAGAGCTTTTTAAATGTTGCTTACATGATAGACCATCAAACCTACCTTGGAGAAGGAGAAAAAGAAGCAAGAGCTTGATGGACAGATGAAGAGTAAGTGGAAAAAGACCTGATGCTGAAAAGTTCACAAGTGGTTTATAAGCTGGAAGGATAAGGGGGATGAGGCCAAAGGGTGGCATGTCAGATTATTATTCCAGATGGCAGAAGTGTTTCTGGTAATAAGCTCTACAGTGTGCAGTCTCTACAGTGTGCAGTGACTGCACTGGGATGGAAGTAGAAATGAGATATTGTAGGAACAGGGAAGCTGGGTTATGGACAGGTGTATCTACATGGAGGTCAACGCCCTCCACTGCTCCTCACCTCTTCATGTTTCCCACCCTAGGCCCCATCCCACCTTTTGTCCCTCTCCCAGGGCCTACACAGAATCTGCCTTCTTTCTGTGACCATAAGCTTCAGATATTATAGGATCAATGTCATAACTCTGGATAAGATAAAAGTACTGAGAGAAGGCTGTAGTGGACATTTATTTTAGTTTAGTTTTTTTCTTTTAACACCAAGCATCCACAAGTCTTTCTGGAAAAACTATCTTAAGTACTCACTAGGATACTCACCAAATTTTTGAGTACCAGTCTGTACAAGTGGAGTTGACCTCCCTCTCTAGATCTCCTTGTAAGGGTGGGTGGGTGTGCAGCCTTGGCCAAAAGAGGAGGTCCATGGTGAACCCCAAATATCTATAACCCCAGGGCATAGTTCTAGGACTCACCTCTGG
>NW_024072554.1:0-5239 GCF_014754425.2 Oryx dammah
GCTAGTAAAGTAATGCTCAAAATTCTCCAAGCCAGGCTTCAGCAATACATGAACCATGAACTTCCAGTTGTTCAAGCTGGTTTTAGAAAAGGCAGAGAACCAGAAATCAAATTGCCAACATTTGCTGGATCATGGGAAAAGCAAGAGAGTTCCAGAAAAACATCTATGTCTGCTTTATTGACTATGCCAAAGCCTTTGACTGTGTGGATCACAATAAACTGTGGAAAATTCTGAAAGAGATGGGAATACCAGACCACCTGAACTGCCTCTTGAGAAATCTGTATGCAGGTCAGGAAGCAAGAGTTAGAACTGGACATGGAACAAGAGACTGGTTCCAAATCGGAAAAAGGAGTATGTTAAGGCTGTATATTGTCACCTTGCTTATTTAACTTATATGCAGAGTACATCATGAGAAACACTGGACTGGATAAAGCACAAGCTGGAACCAAGATTGCCGGGAGAAATATCAATAACCTCAGATATGCAGATGACACCACTCTTATGGCAGAAAGCAAAGAAGAACTAAAGAGCCTCTTGATGAAAGGGAAAGAGGAGAGTGAAAAAGTTGGCTTAAAGCTCAACATTCAGAAAACGAAGATCATGGCATTGGTCCCATCACTTCATGGGAAATAGATGGGGAAACAGTGGAAACAGTGGCAGAATTTTTTGGGGGGTGCTCCAAAATCACTGCATATGGTGACTGCAGCCATAAAATTAAAACATGCTTACTCCTTGGAAGGAAAGTTATGACCAACCTAGACAGCATATTAAAAAGCAGAGATATTACTTTGCCAACAAAAGTCCATCTGGTCAAGGCTATGGTTTTTCCAGTAGTCATGTATGGATGTGAGAGTTGAACTATAAAGAAAGCTGAGCCCTGAAGAATTGATGCTTTGGACTGTGGTGATGGAGAAGACTCTTGAGAGTCCCTTGGACTGCAAGGAGATCCAACCAGTCCATCCTAAAAGAGATCAGTCCTGGGTGTTTATTGGAAGGACTGCTGTTGAAGCTGAAACTCCAATAGTTTGGCCACTTGATGCTTAGAAAGATTGAAGGCAGGCGGAAAAGCAGACAACATAGGATGAGATGGTTGCATGGCATCACCGAATCGATGGACATGAGTTTCAATAGATCTGGGAGTTGGTGATGGACAAGGTGGCCTGGCATGCTACAGTTCATGGGGTCACAAAGAGTCGGATACGACTGAGTGACTGAACTGAACTGAACTGAACTAAAGATCAGGGTAAGTGGGACTGTATCTGAAATGGCCAGGTGTGAGGATTCCTTCTTATTTTTTACTGCTGTAATGTGGTTGTAAGAGGTTAGACAGAATCCTATTACCACCTCATCTGTAAGAGTGTAGTGCAGAGAAGAGACAAGCAATAGTGTTATCTGACTGAGAGACTGACTGATAAAGCAATATGTTCCATTGCTGCAGTAGTAATAAAACTCCTGAAATGGTCTATAAAGCTCAGCAGCCAAAGGCAAAAAGTAGAGGAGCCTCATGGAGATGCAGAGACATCTGAGAGAGGTGCTGGAGCTAATAAATCAGAAGTAGAAACTTGGTGCTGAGAAACTTGTTTCAATGGTTTACTTAACAGAAATTGGTCAACAAATTTCACAATTATTTTGAGTAAAAGCACATACCTTAATACACTCAATATGACATAATAGATAGGAGACAGAGTACAGAAAGATTTCCTATTGTTTTCTTTATGATAGCCAGGGCATGTTTTCATTGCCTTTGTGAAAGGTTTTAATTATATCTTTGTTTTCCATATGTTAGAAATTTGGGGGGCAGAATGGTGGAGAATGAGAAGAGAGGTTCAGACTGCAGAAATGTGGGCAGAGGGGAGAAAACAACAGATGAAGCTAAAGAAACATCCATGGCCTACCTCTTAAGTAGACTCAAACAATGCACCTTGTACAGTGTTGTAACTTCCTTGTGGATTTAACAGGAAATTAGAACCTAGATTTTGTTTAAAACATGAAACAATATCTGATGAAAAGAATTATTTTATTTTCAGTAGTGAAAAACAAAAAATTAAAGGCACTTAAAATATCTACCGATGAAAACTTGAATAAATAAAAAGTGTGGTATTTATCCAATGGAATAAAACTCAGCAGTGAAAATAAAATAAAGTATTTAAGAAAACAAAAAACAAACTATTTTAAGAAAACAAGATAGATAGCAAATGAATGTATGATTTCATTTATTAAAAAGTTAATAAACACATACAGATAAATATTGTTGATTAGGTATATACATAAGTGATAAAACTATCAAAAAAAAGTAATGGGCTATCTCTGGATGTGGAGTTTCTCTTTCAGAGAGGCACTTGGTGGTCTTCAAAGCAGTGATAACTAATTTTTGTTAGGAGGAAAATGTGCCTGTGTTTATTTGTAAATACTATGTATACCTTACATATAAGGTACAGAGTGTAGAATCCACATGTAATAACTTAAGGTAGTATCCTCTCAACAAATCTATTAGTATGTTTGTTCCCATAATAAAGTAAAATTTCCCTTAGTTCACATTGCTTTCATATAAAATGGTGTCACTGACCTCGTGTGAGTGACAGTGGAATTAGGGCACTTCATCAATTTTTAAAAAGTACCTGTAAAAACCATTTTTGACCCACAAACACTAAACTGAAGGTACATTAGGATATAAGTCCATTTTGATTCTTGCATGTCAAGGACATCATAATAATTTAGTTTTCTTTTAGACATCTTGAAAATGAAAGTGATAGTATATTGAATTAAAAAGAGCAAAGGACATGAGACAGGACATTAGCAGATTCAGTATGCATTTAAAAATGGAAATACTTCCAGTAAAACAGCTATATTCTTACATCCTAATAAACTTATGACAAGTGTCCTTTGTTACCTTCAAAAATTGTAAAACTCTATTTCCTGGGCACTGAAGGATCCTGCTCTGAGAGCCACTAGGAGGTGACAGAAATAGCTGCATAAATAATGAAGTTTGTACTTGCTCCCAAGTTGCTAATAACACTGCATATAGGTTAAATATTCATAATTCGGTGACAAATTTTCCTCCCGGTTTTTTTTTTTCCCTGTGTCTTTAATGGATCCTTACTGTTTCTCTCTCAAAAGTATGTGTGTGTTAATTGCTCAGTTGTGTTCGACTCTTTGTGACCCCATGGAGTGTAGCCCACCAGGCTCCTCTGTCCATGGGATTCTCCAGAAAAGACTACCGGAGGGGTTGTTAGTTCCTTATCCAGGGGATCTTCCTGACCCAGGAATCAAACACTGGTCTCCCAAATTGCAGGTGGATTCTTTACCATATGAGCCACCAGGGAAGCCCTCTCAGAAGCATAAAAAAAGCTAAATATACATACTCCCACACTGACTCACACCTGAGGAAACAGTGCAAAAGTGCTGGCACATTCAGGGATGAGCATAGGTCTTATCAGGCACTGGAAGTTGAACCAGACTGCTTGACAAATCTGATAGAAAAGCATCCTTACCCTCAATGCAATTGCTATGGAACTTGTGAGTGCGCCCCCTGCTGGTTCAGTCAGTAATGACTCCACCTGCAATGCGGGAGACCTGGGTTTGATCCCAGAGTTGCGAAGATCCGCTGAAGGAGGACATGGCAACCCACTCCAGTACTCTTGCCTGGAGAATCCCATGGACAGAGGAGCCTGGCAGGCTGCAGTCCATGGGGTTGCAGAGTCAGACACGACTGAGTGACTAAGCACACAACCTCAATGCAATTTTTGTGGAATCTGTAACTGCTCTCTGGATAAGTCCAATGTCTTGCAAGAGCAGGGGAGAGTGAAACTGAAAGTCGCTCAGTCGTGTCCGACTCGTTACGACCCCATGGACTATACAGTCGATGGAATTCTCCAGGCTAGAATACTGGAGTGGCTAGCCTTTCCCTTCTCCAGGGGATTTCCCAACCCAGGAATCAAACCGGGGACTCCTGCTCATGAATAAGCTCATGGGCTTTTCAGTTCAATTCGGGTCAGTCGCTCGGTCGTGCCCGACTCTTTGCGACCCCATGAACCAGAGCACGCCAGGCCTCCCTGTCCATCACCAACTCCAGGAGTCCACCCAAACCCATGTCCATTGAGTTGGGGATGCCATCCCGCAATCTCATCCTCTGTCGTCCCCTTCTCCTTCTGCCCTCAATCTTTCCCAGCATCAGGGTCTTTTCAAATGAGTCAGCTCTTTGCATCAGGTGGCCAAAGTACTGGAGTTTCAGCTTCAACATCAGTCCTTCCAATGAACACCCAGGACTGATCTCTTTTAGGATGGACTGGTTGGATCTCCTTGCAGTCCAAGGGACTCTCAAGAGTCTTCTCCAACACCACAGTCCAAAGCATCAACTCTTCGGCTCACAGCTTTTTTTATAGTCCAACTCTCACATCCATACATGACCATTGGAAAAACCATAGCCTTGACTAGATGGACCTTTGTTGGCAAAGTAATGTCTCTGCTTTTAATATGCTGTCTATGTTGGTCAAAAGTTTCCTTCCAAGGAGTAAGCATGTTTTAATTTCATGGCTGCAGTCACCATCTGCAGTGATTTTGGAGCACCCCAAAATAGTCAGCCACTGTTTCCACTGTTTCCCCATCTATTTCCCATTAAGTGATGGGACCAGATGCCACGATCTTCGTTTTCTGAATGTTGAGCTTTAAGCCAACTTTGTCACTCTCCTCTTTCACTTTCATCAAGAGGCTCTTTAGTTCTTCTTCACTTTCTGCCATAAGAGTGGTGTCATCTGCATATCTGAGGTTATTGATATTTCTCCTGGCAATCTTGGTTCCAGCTTGTGCTTCATCCAGCCCAGCGTTTCTCATGATGTACTCTGCATATAAGTTAAATAAGCAGGGTGACAATATACAGCCTTGATGTACTCCTTTTTCCTATTTGGAACCAGTCTGTTGTTCCATGTCCAATTCTAACTGTTGCCTCCTGACCTGCATACAGATTTCTCAAGAGGCAGTTCAGGTGGTCTGGTATTCCCATCTCTTTCAGAATTTTCCACAGTTTATTGTGATCCACACAGTCAAAGGCTTTGGCATAGTCAATAAAGCAGACATAGATGTTTTTCTGGAACTCTCTTGCTTTTTCCATGATCCAGCAAATGTTGGCAATTTGATTTCTGGTTCCTCTGCCTTTTCTAAAACCAGCTGGAACATCTGGAAGTTCACAGTTCACATATTGCTGAAGCCTGGCTTGGAGAATTTTGAGCATTACTTTACTAGC
>NW_024072555.1:0-5235 GCF_014754425.2 Oryx dammah
TGGCTGGGCTCTGCTCCAGTGTCCACTGCCTCCCAGAGAATGTGGTGGTGAAGGACCAAGACAGAAGGGCACGTGTGGATGACCACACATTAGCCTCCAGCAACACCGACTTCGCCTTCAGCCTCTACAAGCAGTTGGCTTTGGAGAACCCCAATAAGAATGTCATCTTCTCCCCACTGAGTGTCTCCATAGCCTTGGCCTTCCTGTCTCTGGGGGCCCGTGGCTCCACCCTGACAGAGATCCTGGAAGGTCTCAAGTTCAACCTCACCGAGATCCAGGAGACAGAGATCCACCAGGGCTTCCAGCACCTCCTGCAGACGCTCAATCGACCCAGCAACCAGCTGCAGCTGAGCGTGGGCAACGCCATGTTTGTGCAGGAGGAGCTGAAGCTGCTGGACAAGTTCATAGAAGATGCTCATGTGCTGTATTCCTCCGAGGCCTTCCCGACCAACTTCGGGGATCCTGAAGCTGCCAGGAGTCTAATAAATGACTATGTGAAGAATAAAACCCAGGGGAAAATTGAGGAGCTGTTCAAGTTCCTTTCCCCAAGAACGGTGTTGGTCCTGGTGAACTACATCTACTTTAAAGGTGGGTGCCCTGTTTGTCTCAGAAGGAAACACATGTCTAGTTTTGTGTCTTCAGAGCTATTTTGATTTCAGCTCAGCCAATTCTGTTGCTGGGCATTATAGAGGAGATGCCATCAGTGAGGACAGCTTGGGCACTAAGACCCTGTCCCTGTCATAGTCTTTGTCTATTTGGGGGTTTTCTAAATCGTAGCTGTCATTGCAACACACAAGGGCAGGGGAGCCATTAGCCCTTTGTCTGAGCCACAGCGAAGTGAAAGTCACTCAGTTGTGTCTGACTCTGTGACCCCGTGGGCTGTAGCCTATCAGGCTCCTCTGTCCATGGAATTCTCTAGGTCACAATACTGTAGTGGGTCACCATTCCCTTCTCCAGGGGATCTTCCCAACCCAGGGATCGAACCCAGGTCTCACGCATTGCAGGCGGATTCTTTACCATCTGAGCCACAGGGAGCCTTTTTATTCTCAAACTTGCCTGACTGCCTGGAGGAAGGAGCTTTCCTCTAAGGTCACTCTGGAGTGGCTGGGAACCCCAGCGTCTTTTAACACATACAAGGAAGGCCACTGCTCTGCACACTGCGGGCTGTGTGTGACCTGGGCTCCCTCTAAAGGGACTTGGTCTCAGCAGGTGGAGGTGGGGCTGGTGACCGGCTTCACACTGTGACAGCCTCTGAGCAGCCTGGCCAACTCAAGGAGCTTCAGCTGTGCTCCGTTATAGCTATGAGGGTAGCATTGGCAAGGCCAACCCCAGAGGGAAGCCTCAGGGAAGGACAATGCCTGGGACAGACTCTTTTCCAGATTCTAGCTGGTCCAGGGCCCAGTCCCACTGGTAGAAACCCAGCACTGCAAACCTCATCCTGGAAGGTCATAAAGGGCAGAGTGAAGGCAGAAAGATTTCACACGCAGAGCCAGCAGTGCAAAAGGACATGGAATAAAGACACAAAGAATGGTCATTGAGCAAGGGGGTGGTCGGGTGCCTAAGGGGCACCTGCTCGGGGGACATGTTCTCCCTGAACCGGAAGCTCCTGGCAGAGCCCTGGGTAGCCCTCCTGGATCTGTGGTTTCCTCTGTAAATGAAGCCATAGGTTCCCAGTTCCCTGGAGAGCTGGTAATGATCCAGGCCAGATCTGCTACGTTTCTTCCTGGGCTTCTCTGTGCTCTAATCTCCTGCCACCCTGACCTGTCCCAGGACTCTCTCCTTCCCAGGGGTACCCACCAGCCCAGCTTGCCCTCTCCTCCCGTCTCCAACCGTGGGGACACAGGCAGGGGTGGAAAGAAAGCAGGAAGCAGGGTGGGTATATCCTCCATGAAGCCCCAGGGCTCCAATCTCCCCAAGAAGCCCACCCCTGGCACTAAGGTCTCCATCTTCCTTGGGGGACACCCAAGCCCCCTCCTCTGCCCTCCGGGTCCCCATGTGGCTCCTGCTCCAGCCGGGCTCACAAGGCTGTGGGGACGTGTGTCCTCCCGACAAAGCCAACGACTAACGCCTGGTCACTAACATGTCCCCTTGAAGGACCAGGCGGTCCCATATCTCCCCAGGCCCAGCCTCATCCCCATCTCTCCCTTGCGCTCCACATTTCTGTTGACTTCTCCTGTAGCACAACTAACCAGCTTTGTTTCATATCCCGCTTCCCAATCCTGACCTGCGGGTTCACCCCCGTCCCTAAGGGCTTACCCAGCTGCCCAGGTGTACGTGCACACCAAGCAGGCCCATCATAGAGGTACATGACATGGGGGACCTCTGGCGTGGGGAGGGTCTTCCCTGCTCAAGGACCAGGGCCGAGGAGGGAGAGACTGCAGCTCTTGCACTCACAGACTCTTGACCTGTCCCCCAACCTCCAGCCCAGTGGAAGACCCGCTTTGACCCCAAACACACTGAGCAGGCAGAGTTCCATGTGAGCAAGAACAAGACGGTGGAGGTGCCCATGATGACCCTTGACCTGGAAACCCCTTACTTCCGGGACGAGGAGCTGGGCTGCACGCTGGTGGAGCTCACTTACACCAGCAATGACAGCGCCCTCTTCATCCTCCCCGATGAGGGCAAAATGCAGGACCTGGAAGCCAAGCTGATCCCAGAGACACTGAGGAGGTGGCGAGAATCACTGCATCCCAGGTGACTCCCCAGGGCCTGGAGCTGTGGGTTCAGCTGCCTTCTCGGCCTTTCCCCCTCTTCCTGGACTCCTGACCCCCAGCAACAGGGCCTCAGGAATGTGCAAGGCAGGGGCAGGGTGGGAGAGCCCATCCCGCGACGACCTTGCCCTTTGCTGCCTGCCTGGCTCAGTGCTTAAATCCTTCTGTAAGATGATGACATCTGAGAGGATGGGAGCTGAAGGTGTGCCTCACACTAACAAGGGCTAAGTCATGAGGACTCAGCATGATGCCCAACACTCATGTTCTCCCCACGACTCCTCCTTTTGAAGGTAGAAGTGTTGCAGAAACCAGTATGCAAGAAACCAAACACCACTCTCAGAGAGTTGGAGAACTCAGGTTTATTACGCCGGTCGGCCCAGAGGAGTTAACACTCTAAGCTCTGAGCCCTGAACAAAGGGGTGACAGAGTTTTTATAGACAGACTGTAGCAGACTATAGTGGACAACACTAGCCGTTAATATGCTGGTTTAACCTAAGGGATCTCACGCACATGGGAAGAGCAGTCAAGATGGGGTGGAGGATGCCTGGCCTTTACATGGACAGGCACAATTAAGCAGGTTTGCAGGGGCTGGGCAATTGCAAAAAGCTGAACAAGGGAGAGTGAGATAAGCTCCAGTTCCTAGTATTCAAAGTCCTCACTTTCTGAGACTACATGACCTATGTGATCCAGGCTTTGGAAGAAGCAAGCTGAGTTACAGAGGCAGAACAGGCAGGAGGTTATGTAAAATTTTAATTTTTCCTCTTCAGAAGGATCGAATAGAATCAGGTGAGGGCCTAGGTGTGACGGGTTCTGAGGACCATATTTGCACTGTCTTTCCATTGTAGTCACTCATTTATTCATTCGCCCAGTCAGCACTGATGGAATAGGTTAGCTGAGGGCATGCTATGCCTCAGGGACTAACTTAGACCATGTGGTAGGTCAGCAAATAAAATGCTAAATTCTCTGTCCTCGTGGCACTCTATAATTGTGGAAGACAGACTGGAAATGAATATAAATTCTTTGTTAGGTTGAGAGGGGACAAATGGGGAGGTGGGGAGAGTAGAGCACAGTAAAAGGGTGAAGAAAATCGTATCCAGAGGTAGTTTGTGATCATAAATAGGGCGGCCCTTAGGTGATGTTGCAGTGAGAGACTGGGCCCTCTGGATGTGTTGGGAAAAAGCATTTCTGGGCAAGGGAACCACCAGGGCAAAGCCTCTGAGGCAGGAGCGAGCCTGGTGTGGTTGAGGATTAGTGAGGCCAGAGGAGAGCAGAGGGAGTGAGGAGGGAAGCTAGGCGAGATCAGGGTCCCCCCGGGGGTGGACTCAGGTCACTTGGGGCCTTGCAGACTCCTTAACCTCCCCCTGCCCTGGTGCCTGCCTGGCATGCTAGACTCCTGCAGATTGGAATGGATAAGTAACAAAATAAGGGGATTTAGCCCAAGGGGTCTAGAAACTGAGAACAAGAGTCCTTATTCCAGGGAGAAGAGGGTTGGTTAAGAGGAATCCTTGGAAGACAGTGCTGTGAGGTGGGAAAAGGCAGACATCTTTTCAAGCAGGTGTTCAAATTTATTTTTCTTGTTTCCTAGTCGAATACATGAACTCTACCTGCCAAAATTTTCCATCAAAAGCAACTATGAACTGAATGACATCCTCTCCCGGCTGGGCATTAAGAAAATATTCACCGACGCTGACCTGTCAGGAATCACAGGAACCGGGGACCTGGTAGTCACCCAGGTGAGTCTTAAGTTTGGACAGTTCATCCTCCTATCAGAGCGCTAAACCTGGAGGCCAGACAGATGGCAGATCACCTGGAATTTGTAAATTAATTGCTTTTCCTGCAACTTAGTCTCCCTCCCTGGGACTCCCCAAGCCCAGGAGAGCTGGGTTACAATCACGGTGACATCAGGTCCCACCTTCCCTGAATTATAAAGTGACACAGAAGCCTGTCACTGGGAAGGACCCGGGGTGGAAACAGCAGCGGGCCCCATATCAGGCTCCATCTTTCACTGCCTGCAGAGGGGAATGATCACATTTCTGCATCCCCCAACTTTTCATCTTTAAAAGGAGCATATAGTTCTTGGTTCCTGTTTGGTGCCTAGCGGAGCAGGTAAGAGGTTATAGGTTCCAACAAAGTCTGTAAAGCAACCGTGATGAAAATGCGCTAAGAGCATGGGAGAACACCCAGTGTCCTGGAGGCAGGGGAGCCAGAGTGAGTGGTGGGATGGGGGGTGGCTGGGCAGCCCTGCAGGCTCTCCTGCACCCACCTGCCATAGGACTGGTAAAGGAGGCACAGGCGCTATGGGGCTTTGTGGCCCAAGGGTGGGAAGCCAATCCTAGGCAAGGGAGCTGAGGGCTCCGGGACACGTCAGCTGGGGCAGGAGAGGAGCAGAAAGCAGTGCTCACCCATCTGTTGCTTCGACATGGAGGGACTGTGGACAGTTGCCTGCAAGAAAAATGCTTTGACCTGGCCCCTCCCCATATACTAGGGGGAATTCGGAGGCAGCACAGTCTCTGGGTTAGGAGAG
>NW_024072556.1:0-5232 GCF_014754425.2 Oryx dammah
CATAATACACATTCCAAGCTCTTTGGTGGGACCTACAAACCCTCCTTGGTTTTTCACTTCTCTTCTTTCCACAGCTATTTGTAAGGCCTCCTAGATAGCCATTTTACTTTTTTGCATTTCTTTTTCTTGGGGATGGTCTTGATCCCTGTCTCCTGTATAATATCATGAACCTCTGTCCATAGTTCATCAGGCACTCTGTCTATCAGATCTCATTCCTTAAATCTATTTCTCATTTCCACTGTATAATCCTAAGGGATTTGGTTTAGGTCATACCTGAATGGTTTAGTGGTTTTCCCCACTTTCTTCAATTTCAGTCTGAATTTGGCAATAAGGAGTTCATGATCTGAGCCACAGTTCATTCCCAGTCTTGTTCTTGCTGACTGTATAGAGCTTCACCATCTTTGACTGTAAAGAATATAATCAATCTGAATTCGGTGTTGACCATCTGCTGATGTCCACGTATAGTGTCTTCTCTTGTGTTGTTGGAAGAGGGTGTTTGCTATGACCAGTGCATTCTCTTGGCAAAACTCTATTAGCCTTTGCCCTGCTTCATTCTGTACTCCAAGGCCAAATTTGCCTGTTACCCCAGGTGTTTCTTGACTTCCTACTTTTGCATTCCAGTCCCCTATAATGAAAAGGACATCTTTTTGGGGTGTTAGTTCTAAAAGGTCTTGCAGGTCTTCATAGAACCATTCGACTTCAGCTTCTTCAGCATTACTGGTTGGGGCATAGACTTGGATTACCGTCATACTGAATGGTTAGCCTGGGAGACGAACAGAGATCATTCTGTCATTTTTGAGATTGCATCCAAGTACTGCATTTTGGACTCTTCTGTTGACTATGGTGGCTACTCCAGTTCTTCTAAGGGATTCCTGCCCACAGTAGTAGATATAATGGTCATCTGAGATAAATTCACCCATTCCAGTCCATTTTAGTTCTCTGATTCCTAGCATGTTGAAGTTCACTCTTGCCATCTCTTGCTTGACCACTTCCAATTTGCCTTGATTCATGGACCTAACATTCAGAAAAAGAAATGCAAAAAAGCAAAATGGCTGTCTGAGGAGGCTTTACAAATAGCTGTGAAAGAAGAGAAGTGAAAAGCAAAGGAGAAAAGGAAAGATATACCCATTTGAATGCAGAGTTCCAAAGAATAGCAAGGAGAGACAAGAAAGCCTTCCTCATCAATCAATGTAAAGAAATAGAGGAAAACAATAGAATGGGAAAGACTAGAGATCTCTTCAAGAAAATTAGTGATATCAAGGGAACTTTTCATACAAAGATGGGCTCAATAAGGGACAGAAATGGTAGGGACCTAACAGAAGCAGAAGATATTAAGAAGAGGTGGCAAGAATACACAGAAGAACTGTACAAAAAGAGCTTCATGACCCAGATAATGACAATGGTGTGCTCACTCACCTAGAGCCAGACATTCTGGAATGTGAAGTCAAGTGGGCCTTAGGAAGCATCACTATGAAAAAAGCTAGTGGAGGTGTTGGAATTCCAGTTGAACTATTTCAAATCCTGAAAGATGATGCTGTGAAAGTGCTGCACTCAATATATCAGCAAGTTTGGAAAACTCAGCAATGGCCACAGGACTGGAAAAGGTCAGTTTTCATTTCAATCCCAAAGAAAGGCAATGCCAAAGAATTCTCAAACTACTGCACAATTGCACTCATCTCACACACTAGTAAAATAATGCTCAAAATTCTGCAAGCCAGGCTTCAGCAATACATGAACTGTGAACTTCCAGATGTTCAAGCTAGTTGTAGAAAAGACAGAGGAACCAGAAATCACATTGCCAGCATCCACTGGATGATCAAAATTGCAAGAGAGTTCCAGAAAAACATCTACTTCTCCTTTATTAACTATGCCAAAGTCTTTGACTGTGTGGATCACAATAAACTGTGGAAACGTCTTCGAGAGATGGGAATACCAGATCACTTGACCTGCCTCTTGAGAAACCTGTATACAGGTCAGGGAGTAAAGGTTAGAACGGGACATGGAGCACCAGGCTGGCTCCAAATAGGAAAAGGAGTACATCAAGGCTGTATATTGTCACCCTGCTTACTTAACTTCTATGCAGAATACACCATGAGAAATGCTGGGCGGGAGGAAGCACAAGCTGGAATCAAGATTGCTGGGAGAAATATCAATCACCTCAGATATGCAGATGACACCACCCTTATGGCAGAAAGTGAAGAAGAACTAAAGAGCCTCTTGATGAAAGTGAAAGAGGAGAGTGAAAAAGTTGGCTTAAAGCTCAACATTCAGAAAACGAAGATCATGGCATCTGGTCCCATCACTTCATGGCAAATAGATAGGGAAACAGTGGAAACAGTGTCAGACTTTATTTTGGGGGGCTCCAAAATCACTGCAGATGGTGATTGCAGCCATGAAATTAAAAGACAATTACTCCTTGGAAGGAAAGTTATGACCAACCTAGATAGCATATTCAAAAGCAGAGACATTACTTTGCCCACAAAGGTCCATCTAGTCAAGGCTATGGTTTTTCCAGTAGTCATGTATGGATGTGAGAGTTGGACTGTGAAGAAAGCTGAGCACCGAAGAAGTGATGCTTTTGAACTGTGGTGTTGGAGAAGACTCTCGAGAGTCCCTTGGACTGCAAGGAGATCCAACCAGTCCATCCAAAAGGAGATCGGTCCTGGGTGTTCATTGGAAGCACTGATGTTGAAGCTGAAACTCCTATATTTTGGCCACCTGATGCGAAGAGCTGACTCATTTGCAAAGACCCTGATGCTGGGAAAGATTGAGGGCAGGAGGAGAAGTGGATGACAGAGGATGAGATGGTTGGATGGCATCACCGACTCAATGGACATGAGTTTGGGTAGGCTCCGAGAGTTGGTGATTTTCAGAGATGCCTGGCATGCTGCAGTTCATGGGGTCACAAAGAGTTGGACACGACTGAGTGACTGAACTGAACTGAACAAACCTCCCATCACAACTTTTTCTCTAGCTTTCCATCCTTATCTCTTAAGTGATGCCTCCCACCTCCCATTGAGTTACGGCATACAAGCACACAACCTCTATTGATTTCATATATTTGTACATATTTTTTCTTATGCCTTGCTGCTCATCTACCCTTTCTCAACCAGAGTATCACTGAGTGATACTACTTCTAGTATCTTGTATCTCTTCTTCCCCCGATTAAAGTACTTTGAATCATCTCATGGGTATACTGCATGCTGGATGTGTGACTTTGAATAACTTAACTTCTTTGTGCATCACATTTCTCAATTGTATATTGTGAGTAGCAGTAGAATCTAATTCATAATATTATTCTTGAGGCTTAACTTGGTAATCCAACAAAAACAACTTAGAATATGCCTGGTACAAAAAATGCATACTCAATATGTATTAGCTGTTATTTTCTTCTTATACTATTCCTTGTCCATTGTCATCATTATCAACATGATCATCTGTGTATTCTAGTGTGATAACTCTTATTAAACTGGATTCAATCAACTATTATATTTGTTTACATTTCAGATAATTACCACTGTGCAATCAAAAGTTGTGTCTTAAATACTGTATCCCATTTTTAGAAAAAGTCGGTACAAGAAAGAAATCTTGTTTACTTGGATTTATTATTCTAAACTACTTTTAGAAATATCTGTGGTCTCTTCAAAATATCTAATTGTGATTTTAGAAAGATAAAAAGTTAACCTATCACCTTCTTCTACTTTCCCCCTACAGCTGGTACTGTGTGGTCTGCTACTTAGGCCTGTGGGGTACTGTGTGGTACTGTGTGGTACTTAGGGCTTCAGGAAGAGGAATAAAGACCATTTGACTTCTTTCATTTGTCTATCTCCGATCTCTCCTTGGGTTTCCCTGGGGGCTCAGGTGGTAAAAAATTTGCTTGCAATGCAGGAGACCTGGGTTTGATCCCTGGGTCGGGAAGAGCCTCTGGAGAAGGGAACGGGAACCCACTCCACTCTTGCCTGGGAAATCCCGTGAACTGAGGAGCCTGGCGGGCTAAAGTCCACAGAGTTGCAAAGCTTCCTTATCTTAACTCCTTTCTTGGGCACTAATTTATAGTAAAGTTGAGCCTTTTCTTTGCCTCTAAGTAAAAATTGTGTCCTCCAGGAACAGAGAAATCTTTTGAAATAGTCTCCACTGCGGGCTCTAAAAGCAGTTTCAGCTCAGCCTGGCAATAACTGGCAATAACAGATGCCTTTTCATTCTGCAACAATAAATCATCCTTCTTTTTTCTATAGTATCTTGCCAGGGAAATGTAGAAAAACACAATATAAAGAAGTTGTTATTAACAGAAGGGATGCTCCAACTGTGATTCTCTTCGACAAAATAGCCTGATGGCTTTAGAGTGGCTGGAATTTGGAAAGGGCAAGGTATCTAGCAACTTGTTTTAGAGCCAGCCACTTCTAATTTTCGAGGTTACCTACGGAAATTCTCTTAACTCCCGCGGGCCAATCTCATTATCTGTAAAATGATGAGTCTGACAACCATGAACTCGAGGTACCCTGGTACAGCTGTAGTATGATTAATAGTGACCCAACAACCAATAATGAGCAATAGAAAGTTGGACTGTGGCTGAAAGCAGAGCTTTCGTTCCTGGCTATGAACGAAAATTTACCTGTAAATTAACTTGCCCAGTAATGGCTCCAAGCACTCTGAACATAGTGTCGCACCTTTCATGAGTACTTTGAATGATGACTTGAAGGTGTGAAAATACGGAAATGAATAAGTTCTCTTGCTCTTGACAATTACAACTCAGATTGTTTTCTGGCACTTTATCAATATGAACTAAGACTTTTTTTTGGTCAGACGTTATTTAAGTCTGATTCATGTTGATGTACAGCAGAAACTAACACAACACTGTAAAGCAATTATCCTCCAATTGAAACTAAATAAACTAAAGAAAAAAAAGTTATATAGGCAAAAAAAAAAAAAAAAAGACCAAAAAAAGCTTGCAGTGACTATGTCTCTGGTAAGCAGAATTAAAAAGTTCCTAAAGATACCTCTTCTCTAATATATATATACACTGCATTGTCCCTGGAAATTGGCTGAGTTTTCATCCTATGCTTAGGTTACATTATAGAACACAATTTAACTTTTAAGAAATGGAGGCTGACCAGGGTGGCATTACCTAATCACATGAGAATATTTCCTGGTGCTCTCCAGGACTGTGGAGCTCAGGCCTGTCCCTAGCAATTTGCATAGCCTCAAGAGAGGAGGGAGTACAACTGATAAAAA
>NW_024072557.1:0-5230 GCF_014754425.2 Oryx dammah
TCTCTGCCTCCTGTCCTGACCCAGCCCTGCCTCTCAGGTCCCAGACCCCACACGTGGAGGGTGAATCCCCCTCGTCCTGACCCCTGGAACATCTGCTTCCACATCTTTGCAGTATTGTTCATTATTTCCTCGCAAGCCGTCTGGGAGTTGGTACAGTTGCCTGTGTGGTTAGTTCAGAGACAAAGGTGTCATTCTGCCCATCACTACCTTGCGCCCACACAGCTTTAGACAGCGTCCAGGTGTTTAGCGGAGGACCAGCCTGGGAGCTGACGCTGGTCTTGTGCCTGCACTACCCCCTGAAAATGAACCACCGCTGTGAATCATCTCACCTGTAGCCCTCTCTGCCAGCTGCAGTTCGCCGAGCTCAGCTACAGGACTGTTTTACCATCTTTCATATTGTAACCCTGCACCTCAGCTTTCGGGGCATTTTGGTTTCAGGAGACAGGACTGAAAGCCCAGCTGATCCAGCCAGCACGTCCCATCGGAGGCCCACAAGGAACGGAAGGCGAGGCACCCCTCTCCCCTCTCTGCTGCTTGTGCTTGTAACTGTTCTTCACTTGGAGTCTGAAGGCCATGGGTGGGCGTGAGGAGGAGGACCGAGTCTAAAATTCTGTGCAAAGTTGGGTGTTGGTGTGCAGATGTGCAAACTTGTCTGAAGGGAAGGTCATTAGAATTTCAAAGAGGAGCATATTCTAGGAAAGCATTTAACAATGGATCTACTGGACTCCAGGAGCTGGTGATGGACAGGGAGGCCTGGCGCGCTGCAGTCCATGGGGTCGCAAAGAGTTGGACGTGACTGAGCGACTGAACTGAACTGAACTGGGTCTGGTCCCCAGTGTAGAACAGGAGAGCGCACTGAAGCTTACCTGGGTCTCAGCTTCAGAGGGTGAGAAGGAATTAACACGCGCCGTCTGAGGACACAGGAGCATCTCTACCTCACAGCGAGACCCTCCTCCTGGGCAGCTCAGACTGCTCATCCCTGGGTGGGCATCAGGGAGGGGCGAGGCCCCTGCTGTGCTGACGGCTCAGCGGGAAGGTTTCAGGAGCCCCCGCCTCACCTGCTCAGGCCTGAGACCAGTTTGCAGGACTCAGTGTCCCTAGAGGTAATCAAAACATCACAGGGTTGGAGGCTCACTCTAAAGACCCCCAAGTAAACCCAAGTCCTCTCATACCCTGGGGAGGGCGCCCACCCAGAGGCAGTTACTCGGAGTTTAGTGGACACATTAACACACTGTCTGCACCTGGATACAAACGTTTCTCTGTGTAACTTCACAGGGGCTGCCTCCGGCTCGGGTGAGCTGCCTGCAGGCCTGGGGGCTGGCTCCTGTGAGGTTCTGCAGCGACATGGTGTGGCAGCAGGGGGAACAGCATGGCGTTGGTCCCCTCTGAGCTCAGAAGTATTCACACCCATGACCATCCTGCTACTGCTGCTGCTGCTAAGTCGCTTCAGTTGTGTCCGACTGTGCGACCATAGACGGCAGCCCACCAGGCTCCCCGGTCCCTGGGATTCTCCAGGCAAGAACACTGGAGTGGGTTGCCATTTCCTTCTCCAATGCAGGAAAGTGAAAAATGAAAGTGAAGTCTCTCAGCTGTGTCCGACTCTTAGTGACCCCATGGACTGCAGCCCTCCAGGCTCCTCTATCCATGGAATTCTTCAGGCAAGAGTACCAACCTAGACAGCATATTAAAAAGCAGAGACATTACTTTGCCGACAATGGTCTGGCTAGCTAAAGCTACGGTGTTTCCAGGAGTCACGTATGGATGTGAGAGTTGGACTATAAAGAAAGCTGAGCGCCGAAGAATTGATGCTTTTGAACTATGGTGTTGGAGAAGACTCTTGAGAGTCCCTTGGACTGCAAGGAGATCAAACCAGTCCATCCTAAACGAAATCAGTCCTGAATATTCATTGGGAGGACTGATGCTGAAGTTGAAACTCCAATACTTTGGCCATCTGCTGCGAAGAACTGACTCACTGGAAAAGATCTTGATGCTGGGAAAAATCGAAAGCAGGAGGAGAAGGGGATGACAGACGATGAGATGCTTGGTTGGCGTCACTGACTCAATGGACATGGGTTTGACCAACTCTGGGAGATGGTGATGGACAGGAGAGCCTGGCTTGCTGCAGTCCCTGGGGTTGCAAAGGATTGGACACGACTGAACGGAACTGAACTGAAGTGACATTTGGGATGGGCTTCCCAGGTGGCTCAGTGGTAAAGAATCTGCCTGCCAATGTGAGAGATAGAGGTTCTCTCCCTGAGCCAGGAAGCTCTCCTGCAGCAGGAAATGGCAGCCCACTCCAGTATTCTTGCCTGGGAAACCCCAGGGACAGAGGAGCCTGGCGGGTGAGCCCATAGGATGGCACGGAGCCACTGAGCACACACACCATGAGGGACACCCTCTTTCTTGCAGAGCATTCGTCAGTCTGAAACCCAGGCTCCACCAGAATCCTGGACTTCACCCATCAGGCAAGCCCCTCAGGTGATGGGCTGGTGAGAGGAGGCTGTGTGTGCACTTAGTCACTCAGTCAACTCCGGCTCTCTGTGACCCCATGGGTGCAGCCCGCCAGGGTCCTCTGCCCATGGGATTCTCCAGACAGGAATACTGGCGTGGGTTGCCATGCCCTCATCCAGGGCCTCTTCCCCACCCACGGATCGAGCCTAGGATCCTTTACCATCTGAGTCCCCAGGGAACTGTGTTATCACAGAGCAGCTTACCTACGTGGAGGATGAGACAAATGCCGGCGTAAGCGCCTTACTCCATTATTTCAACCAATACCGAGAATCTCCAATAGAGTCCTGTGTAGATGAGACACCCGAAGGCCAGAAATAGCCCCTGGACAGGAGCCCCCTGCACACAAGGAAGGTGAGGGTCCAGGACCCTCCAAGCCCGGAGCAGTGGTTTCAAAGGTGACATCACACAGGATCGATCCCGGCCACGGGCCCAACACCCAAGACCAAGCTCTGGGTGAGTCTCCACCTTCTCTGCGCTTCCACGCCCTCCTGCCCATGAAAAGCGGACGTGCTGAACCAGTCATCTTCCCTGAAGATACACATTCCACAAAGGTAACTGGCAGCAAGGCAGGGCGAGGGCAGGGCGGCCAGAGGGGAGAGGAAAGAGCAGGCAGAGCGACCCCTGGGGAACTGCGGATGGGAGCCGGGAAGCGGCCCGTGCCCAGGCCCCTCCTGACCCTGGCAGGCATACAGAGGCTCCCAGCCCAGGAGGCTCCATACCTGGGCACCTGCCTTCTCTCTCCATCTCGAACCTACTCCACCCTCAACCCACCAGAACCATGGGCGACGGTAGCTGCGGCAGAGGCTCGGGCTCCAGCTGTGGGGGCCGTGGCTGTATTTTATTGTTGTGCTATGTTTGAGTTAGAAACAGCGACAAGCAATCATGATGACTATTATCTCTTTAAAACAAAACTAGTATTCTATTCCACTGGAAGAGTTAGAAAAATGACCAACCCAGAGATACGAGCACTCCAGCACCAAGACTGCTATGGTAAAATACCATTATCTGTATCTCAGTGGGGGCCTGAGTTTTCTGGAGAAGTGTTTCTGGAAATGAACAGATGAACCTAGATCATCTTGTTACCAGAAAGCAAAACAGACAACAAAGATTCCTCGGTCATCCCCCTGGAGCAAGGGGTCAAAATCCAAGAGCCTCCCAGGAGACAAACTGGAACAATAAGTTTCAAATGGGTCAATAAGCATCAATATGTTGAAACCTATGCGTACATAATCATTCACAGAAAATAATGCAAACGATACTCAAAATGCGTGAGCTGTTATGACCATAAGAACTTCATCGAAGCTTCACAGTAATCAAAGCAAAAAAACAGCAGTAGATACAGAAAAGACAAAGAGGCAGGAATCAGGCCCAGCACTACAGAGAATCATCCTGTCACAAAGGAAGGCAGCGAGGTAGAGAGAGAAGATGAACGCAAAACAGCCAGAGAGCAATGGAGAAGGGGGCCAGAGTAAGTCCCTGTCTATTAACAATTATTTTAAATGGCGATGGATAGAGTCTGCATTCAAAAGACATAGACAGGCTGAGGGAGGTGAAAAGCAAATCAGTTGCCGTGAACACACACACGTGGTGCAGGTCTCTGCTGTGGCTGTTCAGAGACTAAGTCGCCTCCCACTCTGCGACCCCATGGCCGGCACCACACCAGGATGCCCTGTCCATCACCATCTCCCTGAGCTTGCTCAGACTCATGCCCATTGAGTCGGTGATGCCATCCAACCATCTCATCCTCTGTCGCCCCCTTCTCCCCCCGCCTTCAATCTTTCCCAGCATCAGGGTCTTTTCCAATGAGTCGGCTCTTTGCATTGGGTGGCCAAAGGATTGGAGTTTCTGCTTCAGCATCCGTCCTCCCCGTGAACATTCATTGGGTTGATCTGAGAGGGTTGATCTCCTTCAGGATGGACTGGTTTCCTCTCCATGCTCTCCAAGGGACTCTCAAGAGTCTTCTCCAGCACCACGGTTTGAAAGCATCAATCCTTTGGCTCTCAGCCTTCCTTATGGTCCAGGTCTCACATCCATACGTGACTACTGGGAAAACCACAGCTTTGATTAAACAGACGTTTGTCGACAGAGTGATGTCTCTGCTTTCTAATACTCCATCTAAGTTTGTCATAGCTTTTCTTCCAAGGAGCAAAAGAAAATGAAATCTGTCACTACTTTCAACTATTTCCTTTTTATTTGCCAGTAATGGATGGGACTGGATTCTATGATCTTAGTTTAGTGAATGTTGAGTTTCAAGCCTACTTTTTCATTCTCCCCTTTCACCATCACCAAGAGGCTCTTTAATTCCTCTTCACTTTCTGCCCTTAGCATGGTATCATCTGAGGCTGATGCTGTTTCTCCAGGAAATCCTGATTCCAGCTTGGGATGCAACCGGCCCCGCGCTTCGCATGACACACTGCAGCCTTGGAAGAGTCGCTTCCTAGCTTGGAACCAGTCAGTGAGAAGGTGGCAGAGCATTCCCCAAGACTGCCTGTTGAAATGGTACAGTTACAGAAGTTTGAAAAGAGAGATGCCGGATCCTATAGACAAAGCAGGACAATCAGAGGCCATTCTAGTCACAACAAATGAGACAGAAAGGCAAGGACAGGGCAGAGAGTCCACAGCTGAGGCTCACCGCGCGGGGGGATGCGCAGAGCCGTGACACCGCCAGAGCGGGGAGCAGCTACCTGGCGGGGCGGTGGACACGCAGCCTCGGCACGAG
>NW_024072558.1:0-5230 GCF_014754425.2 Oryx dammah
ACAATTTTAAACACCTTTTTTTTTTAACATTTTTTCATTTGACTAATTATTTTGCTACAGTGTTACTTTTGATAACTCCCTAACATACTGTATGGGTCTAACACCAGTAACTTAACCAGAATCCCATTGGGAACATTCTAATTATTTTGAAGTTTTTGACATTTGAATAATACTACAAAAACATTTTGTCATAGAAATGTCTATATGTGTGTTAGTCACTCAGTTGTGTCCAACTCTTTGCAACCCATGAACTGTAGCTTGCCAGGCTCCTCTGTCCAGGGGATTCTTCAGTCAAGAACATTGGAATGGGTTGCCATTTCCTTCTCCAGGGGATCTTCCCAACCCAGGGACTGAACCCAGGTCTCCTGCATTGCAGGCAGATTCCTCACCCTCTGAGCCACCGGGGAAGCCCAAATGTCTCTAAAATCCATGATTATTTCACAAGGCTAATAGGTTGACTAAAATGGTTATTAGTGTGGAAATGGTTTCAGCAACTCAGGGAATGGAGCAAAAGCCAAGTGCTTAATAAGACTTGTCTGGACACTCTCCAGGGAGGGAAGGGTAGAAATCCTGGGAAGTGGTTTGCATCAGGATGATTCCAGACTCCTGTAGGATTGTAGCATAATGAAAGACAGAGACAGCTGTCAAAGCCAGAGACCTTTTGCTGTGATACAGCAGGGAGAGCATGAGGTGTGCCCAAGGGGACAGAAAGACAAAAGAAACCAGAGGAAGATAGTCAAGTGCTGAGACATGGTAAAACCCGAGTCTGAGGAGTCAAGAACAAACAGGCCAAGATGACTCAGGACCCAGGAAAGGGATGGGTGAAAAGTCACTTCACGTTTTTGCGGAAATCTATTCCAAAAACTGAGTTTTGTATTTTCTATTTGTCCAACTCAAACTATTGGGGGATGTCAAAAAAATCTTTAAAAGTTTATATTTAATGAAATTCTATAGAGTGCATGTTTAACATCCAGGCAGAGAGACTGTGTGCACCCTGCTTATCTTTACTACTGGGGACAAATTTCTGGCCTTTAATCCTATGATTTTCAATTTATAAAATGGACATGACATTTTTCAGATTTGCTTAAAGTTTAAGTTTTTTGAGCAAAGATTGTGGGCAACTTTGCTTAAAGGCTATTTGAAGGGTTAACAGGACTTTTCACGTGGTGCTAGTGGTAAAGAACCCTCCCTGTCAATGCAGGAGACCTAAGAGCTGCTGGTTCCATCTCTGGGCCAAGAAGAGTCTCTGTAAGAGAGCATGGCAACCCACTCCAGTATTCTTGCCTGGCGAATCCCATGAACAAAGAAGCCTGGTGGGCTAAGGTCCATAAGGCTGCAAAGAGTTAGACATGACTGAAGCCACTTAGCGGGCAACAAGCACAAATGGTTGACACGCCTTCGAAGGGAAAGGTTGGCTACTGCCCTGTAGGGACTCGAGGTTGTCCCCTGCCGGTCAGGGCCACGTACTCAGATTCTAGGCTTCTTTCCTCTGAAAGAGACTTTGTTTCTATTCCAGAAGAAAATACAGGATCTTTCTTACTAAGGAGGAGAGCAGGAGTAGATGTGTCAGCCATCTCTTTAAGCTCTGAGTTTTATAACCTGGAATTTATGCATAAACCCCACTGCACAGACAGGTACACAGGCCTCTACCCTCTCCCGCTATGGGGAGCCAGGGCTAAGTTTACTTGGCAATGAAACAGTCTCATCCTTGATCCAGAGATCTCATGACGGGATGGCGTGTGTACCGTTGGCTAGCATGTATGTTTGTATGCATACATATACACTTGTATACTGGTATAAATGCATGCTACCCAGGTATATGTGCACACTCATAAAGACTCACATAAAGAACTGTGGTAAGGTAACTCGTTTACTCGCAAGTAGGATCTCAGACCTGTCAGAATTTCAGACAAAATACTGAGAAATGGATCAACAGAAGCAGTGGGATGTCTCAAGATCATGTTAAAGAATGGTGACTTCCCCCACCTCCAGTCGCTCACTTGCTCTGATGAAACAAGCTGCCATGTTTTGTGCAGCCCTATGGAGAGGCCCGGCAATCTTGATTCCAGCTTGTGTTTCCTCCAGTCCAGCGTTTCTCATGATGTACTCTGCATATAAGTTAAATAAGCAGGGTGACAGTATACAGCCTTGACATACTCCTTTTCCTATTTGGAACCAGTCACAAGCTGGAATCAAGATTGCCGGGAGAAATATCAATCACCTCAGATATGCAGATGACACCACCCTTATGGCAGAAAGTGAAGAGGAGCTAAAAAGCCTCTTGATGAAAGTGAAACAGGAGAGCGAAAAAGTTGGCTTAAAGCTCAACATTAAGAAAATAAAGATCATGGCATCCGGTCCCATCACTTCATGGGAAATCGGTGGGAAACAGTGGAAATAGTGTCAGACTTTACTTGTGGGGCTCCAAAATAACTGCAGATGGTGACTGTAGCCATGAAATTTGAAGACGCTTACTCCGGGGAAGAAAAGTTATGACCAACCTAGATAGTATATTCAAAAGCTGAGACATTACTTTGCTGACTAAGGTCCGTCTAGTGAAGGCTATGGTTTTTCCAGTAGTCATGTATGGATGTGAGAGTTGGACTGTGAAGAAGGCTGAGCACTGAAGAACTGATGCTTTTGAACCGTGGTGTTGGAGAAGACTCTTGCGAGTCCCTTGGACTGCAAGGAGATCCAAGCAGTCCATTCTGAAGGAGATTACCCTGAGATTTCTTTGGAAGGAATGATGCTAAAGCTGAAACTCCAGTACTTTGGCCGCCTCATGCGAAGAGTTGACTCATTGGAAAAGAATCTAACGCTGGGAGGGATTGGAGGCAGGAGGAGAAGGGGACGACCGAGGATGAGATGGCTGGATGGCATCACGGACTCCATGGACGTGAGTCTGAGTGAACTCCGGGAGATGGTGATGAACAGGGAGGCCTGGCGTGCTGCAATTCATGGGGTCGCAAAGAGTCAGACACGACTGAGCGACTGAACTGAACTGATGGAGCGGCCCGAGCTTCCCTGGTGGCACTGGGGGTAAAGAACCTGTTTGCCATTGCTAGAGACCTAAGAGATGCCAGTTCAACCCCTGAATCGGAAAGATCCCCTGGAGGAAGGCATGGCAATCCACTCCAGTAATCTTGCCTGGAGAATCCCATGGACACAGGGAGCCTGGTACAGGGTCGCAGAGGGTCGGCCACAGCTGAGGCGACTTAGCATGTACATACACACACATGGAGAGGACCGGGCTTCCCTGGTGGCTCAGCTGTGAGGAATCCTCCCACTAATGCAGGAGACTTGGGTTTGATCCCTGGGTTGGGAAGACCTCCTGGAAGGAAAGAGCAACCCACTCCAGTATTCTTGCCTGGAGAACTCCACGGACATAGGGGCCTGGTAGGCTACAGTCCATGGGGTTACAAAGAGTCTGACATGCCTGAGTGACTAATAAACAATAAATGGAGAGGCCCACATCACAATAAACAATAAACGGAGAGGCCCACATCACAAGCACAAAGGACAGCCTCCTGCCAACTGCCTCCAAGAACTGAATCCAGCCCCCACCTCGTGTGTACGCTTAGAAGCACTTCCTTTTCCATTCAGGCCTTGAAGGGACCACAGCCCCAATCTGGTGAGACTCAGTATCAGAGAACCAAACTACTCTGAACCATTAGAAATGGTGATGGAATAAAGGCTGTGACAGACCTAGATGCCGTATTAGAAAACAGAGACATCACTTTGCTGACAAAGATCCGTCTGGTCAACGCCATACTATTTCCAGCAGTCATGTACGGATGTGAAAGTAGGACCATAAAGAAGGCTGAGCACCGAAGAACTGATGCTTTGTTTAACTGTGGTGCTGGCGCGGTGCCCCAGGTAGGCATGAATCTTGGGGGGAGGGGTAAAGCTTTAGGGGGAAGGAGTAGTGAGACTCAAGCACTTGGGTGTTTGCTCAGACATAACGCCACTCTAATTCACTGGGCCAGGAAGCCGGCCTTCCCTAAGGCTCTGGTCGCAGATGGAACCAGAGTTGGGCATGCAAAAGTGCTGCCGCCTTGTGGACATTTCCTATAACGACAACTCAATCTTTTGTGCTTCCTGGCACCTCCAATTCACAAGGTCTGTGGGGCTGTTAATGACAGCTGCCCTCAGGAAAGGTCCTGGGACGGTTATTGAAGAAATAAATTCCAAACACAATGAACTTTCAAGAAGCCAGCTGAAACAGGTAAATTTTCCTCACATCCCCAAATCCCCAAATGGCCACAGGACAAGATGCTCAACACCCCCAATTATTGCAGAAGGACTGCCAATCTAAAAGACGCCAAGAAATCAGTCCCCACCTGTCAACATGGTCATCCGCACAAGTCTACAAACAACAAACAGGGGAGAGAGCCAGGCGGACAGGAAACCCCTACGCCGTCAGGGTGAACGGGGAACTGGAGACAGCCCCTAGAAAGGACAGTCTCCTCAGGGCAGAAACTAAAGCTTCAAAAGGGCTCAGCCCCTGGCCTGACATACCCACACCTGGGCCTGTAGCCTGAGAAAACCGCCAGTGAAAAAGACACAGGCACCCCATCATTCGCTACAGAGCCAAGACACAGAACCAGCCAGATGTCACCCGGTGGATCAAAGGTTAAAAAAGATGTGTACATACATACAATGGACTATTACTCAGTCATGAAAAAAGGCCACTGAAATTATGCCACTAATTGTCACAAAGATCGACCTTGGAGGCTCATAGACTAAGTGAAGTCAGTTGGATGGAGAAAGACAATTTTGCTTTATAGCCAAAATACAAAAAGAGATACAACGGAACAAATTTACAACAAAAATAGTGACTCTGAGAATTCAAACACAAGCAGAAGTTTCCCCCAAAAAGTGAAAGAGCAAGGATGAATTAGGACGTCAGGGCTAAGATATACACAGAAATCTGTATCTATAATAGATAATCCAGAAGGATATCTCTTTCCTTCCTTCCAAATATACACAGAAATATATCTCTCTCTAGATACTCAGGAAGGACCTGATGGTCAGCCAAGAGTACTTTACTCGACCTTCTGCAGTAACCTCTACGGCAACAGGATCCAAAAAAGAACAGATATGCTGTATGTGTATGTCATAAGTGAATCAGGTGGCTGTAATCTGAAGACAAGCACAAAACTGCAAATTGACTCTACTCCAAGACAGCACAGGCACGAGACTAAAGAAAAGGAATAGAAAAGCAGTGCCT
>NW_024072559.1:0-5226 GCF_014754425.2 Oryx dammah
CACACACACACACACACACACACACACACACACACACACACACACCTGGGGCTTCCAGGACTTATCACAGGACCAGTGCTCTGGATGTCTACATTTTCCATCGGTGTTCAAGGAGAAGAATCAGGGCTGTGTGAACCAAAGTGGAAAAAATTCATCCTGGGAGGAACAAGTTTTAAATGGTTTACACTCTCTCAAGATAATGCAGGGACAGAAAGAAGGGAAAAGCATATTTTGATAGGATGGGGAAATAAACAGAGAAAAAGGAAGGAAAGCACAGCATTGAATGGAGAGAGAAAGAAAATGGAGCGACACGAAAAACAAAAAAAGAGAAAAGAGTAAGGCAAGAGGAGATGAATGGTAAGAGTGAGCTTATCTGTCTCTTTAGAAGTAATTTAGAGCCAACTTCCAATTCAATCTCTTTGACCACAATATAACTTGAGTCTTTCTCTTGGTTGGGTCTGTTGGGACCTCTCCCTGTGATATTTAAATAGTCATACTAGAAGAACTTGAGCCTTCTCTTTAAACATTTTTAGAGAGAAAAAAAGAAGGGATGGTGTTATAAACTTGTTATAAATATTTGTCCTATTAAACAGTAGGTTTTACAGCTAAAAAACTTCTATGAAGGTTTGCAAAAACAGAAATTTTCCACATAGAGAGGCTACTTAAAACAGACTTCAGATGAAATACACATGGATGAAAAGTTGATGGTCAACTAAGCTTGAGGTATTATGATGATGACAAAGAGTTCATTTTAAGGGGAAGACAGGCTAAAGTTTACACTAAAAAATGCCACAGTAGCAGCAGACAGAGTCGAACTTAAAAAAAAATAAGCAAGTATCAGTATAAAGTTGTTTCTCTGATTTTCCTTATTTTTCCTTTAAGTAATATCCAAAGAAACCATCCACTTTAGAAAGAGGATAGAAAATCTCTTTGCTTTGAATCAGAAAAAAATGTGGAACATACCTATTTCTCAAAGCTTTGCTAAGGATCTCATACTTAACTAACTGAAACCTTGACCCTATTATAATGTCTTTCTTTGAAATATGTAAGTTATCTTTAAATAATAGTCTTCAAGTCCCAAAGAGGCCTATGATGAATGGGAAAATAGAATAAATTTCTTCTCTTTCTGTCTAGAGCTTAAGTGTTAGTGTTGTATCTTAAAAGGTACTGGCAGTCATCTCCAGAGGAATGATTGGGAAAAGCTTAAAGAAAGAAATATTTTTAAATACTTGTGCAGGATTAGGGGAAATCTCCAAGAGAAGGTAAAGCACCCTGGCACCAACAACAGTAAGAAGGCCTCACCACTCCTAGGCTTGAAGGGACAGAGGAGGAAGAAATTATCCCAGCCTGGGAGACCTGTAACTGAGGTGGGTCCACAGGACTTGTGGATTTCAGCACAGGAAAGGAAAGATCGCAGAATATAAACGGGCTGACCACTCTTTCCTGCCAGGGGCTCCCACTGGGCCAAACCCAGCTAGAAGCAAAAAAGACAAGTGCATAGAAGTCAGCCTCCTGGGTGTAGAGCAGGATGGAGAGTAGACTTGGAGAGGGGAACAGAGACCATCCAGTCCCCTGACATTGGGTTTAGGGTTCTCCTATCAATCAGGCAAAATGTGGGTTTATCCTAAATGTCTGCTCAGGCATATCTATACAGCACTTTGATTGATGTAGCAAGATAAATAAGTCAAAACAATAGTCCAGTATAGACTTTGGTGCCATAACTAAATTTTCCAGGTAACTGCCTAATCTCTGCTTCTTCTCTCCTATACAAATGGAGCATACAAAGCATGTAGGACTATGCCTAGATAGTGCAAGTGACTCATTGTGCTTACCTTCAGCTATTTAGTAATCAATTCCAAGAGATACAAATGAACTAAACCTTTAAGAGGCTACACATTCAAAGGATTCCTAGGGCATCAACTGAGCTTTCAGAATTGAACAAAATAGACTCACTAGCTATTCTTCTTACATGCTTTATGAGATTGATGAGGGTATTATTCATCAAATGTCTACGGTGAGCGTAATGTTAAGCCCATGACATTTCTTGACTTATTTTTCCTCCTAATATTTTAGAGGTGAAAATATTAGGAGTTCAGGAATATTTGATCATTCAAGCCATCCTTAAAGAAAGAGAACAAAGATTTTAACCCATACTTTTCTGATTGTAAAAGCATAAATCACATTGAGAATTTCAATTTTGATCATTTACTTTTTTAAAATACCTTACAATATTGGAAAGTAATTCCATTATCCTAATAAAGTTATGCAATCATATTCTTATGTGATACTTACCTTTAGAGGCTATCTTTTAATTGGGTGTATACCAAATACTGACTTCATATGTATGTGCCACTTAATCAAAGCAGCCCCTAGATCACTGCTTCTAGGAGGTCCTCAGACATTTAAAGAACTGAATGAGCTACTGATCCCAAGAAAGCATTAGCAGCAGTGGGGATATGACCAGCAGCAGGCAGAGCAGATCAATATAGAGAGACCTTGGACAGCTCTACGCCCACTGCATTGGATTCTCCATGTTTAGTCTCAGCTCTGCTGTGCATGTTTAGTCTCAGGAGCCTTAGAATAGCTTTCTCAATGAGCAATATTTTTATGAGAAGTAAATCTCAAAAAAAATGGAAATTTCTATATATGTACAAACTTCCAGGATTTGGGAGTACAGGGAATTTTGCTCTCCTGTGAGTGTTTCACAAGTCACTGTCAAACTGAGAGCTTCATGATGCTTTTAAGACTGCTTTCACTGCTCTCTTCTTCATAAATGCTCTCTCATCAACTGTATTTTCCCCTTCTTTTATTTCATTCTTGTCCCACTTCCCCTTTGGAAGAACACCCTTTAGTGTTCTACATGTAAGCTGGAAAAAATCTGGTAAGAAAACTAGTTGTTGACAGTTTAAACAATAGAACAAAACACCAACATAAAAGGTAGGGTTTTCAATATGTCACTCCTCAATGAACTGAAAGGAACCTCCTATAAGAACGAAAGGAATTTTCTGTCTCTTCTTGCTTGTGAAAGCAGCGAGGGGCCATGCGCTTATTCACTGTTTGTGGAGCAGCAAGAGCGCACGCGCGGAACTCACGGAGAAGACGCACACATGGCGCATACGCAGATATTTCATTTGCTTAAAAGGCAAGATTAACACAGTTTTAAACACACAATAATCCAAAACAGAATATGCCTAGAGAAGTGGTACAAACATATATCAATTTATAGGTGTGTACAATTTGGATGTTACTAAAAGCAGAGACTCGGAGAAGGCAATGGCACCCCACTCCAGTACTCTTGCCTGGAAAATCCCATGGACGGAGGAGCCTGGTGGGCTGCAGTCCATCGGGTCGCGAAGAGTCGGACACGACTGAGCGACCTCACTTTCACTTTTCACTTTCATGCATTGGAGAAGGAAATGGCAACCCACTCCAGTGTTCTTGCCTGGAGAATCCCAGGGACGGGGGAGCCTGGTGGGCTGCCGTCTATGGGGTCGCACAGAGTCGGACACGACTGAAGTGACTTAGCAAAAGCAGAGAATGGGCTTCCGAGGTGGCGCTAGTGGTAAAGAACCCACCTGCCAATACTGGAGACATAAGAGACAAAGGTTTGATCCCTGTGTCAGGAAGATCCCCTGGAGGAGGGCATGGCAACCCACTCCAGTATTCTTGCCTGGAGAATCCTATGGACAGAAGAACCTGGCAGGCTACAGTCCCTAGGGTCACAAAGAGTCGACTCAACTGAAGCAACTTAGCATGCACACAAAAGTAGAGAATAGTGGCTAAAGCCTCAAGATCTGGGCTCCTGAGTATGGGATTCTCACATCAAACTTGGATGAGCAATAGAATTGCCAGAGAGACATTTACAGAAAATACAGACTTCTGGGTCCCATCCCTGCAAACTATGGTTCAGTTACTCCGGAATGCAGGGGAGAAAAAATCTACTCTTTTTAACAAAACTCCAGAGACTTCTGATTAAAAAAAAAAAAATTGGAATAACTAATCTGTCCTAGGACTTTAGTCTATAAAGTGGGAAGGAAAGGTCTGGGTAAAAAGACAAAGATAATTTAACAAGGATATGGGAAGAATATATTACAACTTATACTGTATTTTTTTAAGTTTAAAAATTTGGAATAAGATTGAGTTTTACTAATATTTCATATACTAATTGACACTGGCATCCTCACTTAGTGTATATATCAAATTGTAATAAGTTAAATATCCTGAGAGAAGGATTGAGGTTTCATACTCAGGGCTGTTGGTAGTAGCTATTCACTCATTTGTTCCCTTTCAGCTAATTATACTATTGAATATTAGCTAAAGTACACTTTACAAAATGTGTGTGTAACTCCATGGACTATAGCCCTCCAGGCTCCTCTGTTTATGGAATTTTCCAGGCAAGAATACTGGAACAGGTTACTATTTCCTACTCCAAGGTTTCTTCCTGACCCAGGGATTGAACCCACGTCTCCTGCATTGGCAGGTAGAATCTTTACCACTAAGCCACCTGTATCTTTAAAAAATTCACACAAACAGAGTGAAGCTGGCAAATAATATTTAAAATGCAGAAATCAAGAAGAAAATAGCAGAGTGGACATGACTCTTCTTCTCTGCTATTTTCTTCTTGCTTTCTGCATTTTCATTTTAAATATTATCAGCCAGCTTCATTCTCTTTGCAGGAATTTTTTTAAAACACAGGTGGTGCCGTGGTAAAGAATCAGCCATTTTACAAGGGAAAGCAAAAATAATCCAGGCATACTTCAAAAGAAACAGATCAAAAGTGTTTCAGCTATCCAAAAGACAGTTTTAAACATGAATTTATAGAACCATTAGTGAAACACTCCAAAAAAGCTTATTTCCCTATGTACCCTTATTATATATAGTGCTGTGCTTTCCTTATTTACTCAGTCATGTTCAACTCTTTGTGACCCCATGCACTGTAACCCTCCAGGCACTTCTGTCCATGGGGATTTTCCAGGCAAGAATATTGGAATTGGTTGCTATGTCCTCCTCCACGGGATCTTCCCAGCCCAGGGACTGAACCCATGTCTCCTGCATTGCAGGCAGATTCTTTACCATCTGAGCCACCAGGGAAGCCCAAGAATACTGGAGTGGGTACCCTATCCCTTCTTCAGGGAATCTTGCCAACCCAGGAATCTAACCCTGGTCTCCTGCAATGCAGGCTCATTACAAGCTGAGCTACAAGGGAAGCCCATTATGTATGGTGTT
>NW_024072561.1:0-5215 GCF_014754425.2 Oryx dammah
ATGTTGAGGTATGTTCCTTCTATTCCTGCTTTCTGGAGAGTTTTTATCATAAATGGATGTTGAATTTTGTCAAAGGCTTTCTAAAATATATTTGTATATTTTATGATAGTAAGTGGTAAAATAGATTAGTACATACATATACTTTATATATTCATGATATAGTTATCATTATCTTAAACTTGTTTGATATTTCTAGGCTACAGAATTTGCGAGTTTTTCAAATTGTTGTAGATCTGAAAAAAAATTTTCCCATATACTTATTGAAAAAAAAAATCTGCATATAAGGAAGGTGTTAGTCACTCAGTTGTGTCTGATTCTTTGTAACTCCATGGACTGTAGCCCACCAAGCTCCTCTGTCCTTGGAATTCCAGGCAAGAATACTGGAGTGGGTTGCCATTTTCATTCTCCAGGGGAACTTCCTGACTGAGGGATCAAACCTGACTCTCCTGTACTGCAGGCAGACTGACCCACCAGGGAAGCCCTTGCATATAAAGACCTGTGCAATTCAAGAAAATTAGAGATACCAAGGGAACATTTCATGCAAAGATGGGCTCGATAAAAGACAGAAATGGTATGGACCTAACAGAAGCAGAAGATATTAAGAAGAGGTGGCAAGAATACACAGAAGAACTGTACAAAAAAGAGTTTCATGACCCAGATAATCACGACAGTGTGATCACTCACCTAGAGCCAGACATCCTGGAATGTGAAGTCAAGTGGGCCTTAGAAAGCATCACTACGAACAAAGCTAGTGGAGGTGATGGAATTCCAATTGAGCTGTTTCAAATCCTGAAAGATGATGCTGTGAAAGTGCTGCACTCAATATGCCAGCAAATTTGGAAAACTCAGCAGTGGCCACAGGACTGGAAAAGGTCAGTTTTCATTCCAATCCCAAAGAAAGGCAATGCCAAAAAATGCTCAAACTACTGCACAATTGCACTCATCTCACACACTAGTAATGCTCAAAATTCTCCAAGCCAAGCTTCAGCAATACGTGAACGGTGAACTTCCAGATGTTCAAGCTGGTTTTAGGAAAGCCAGATGAGCCAGAGATCAAATTGCCAACATCCACTGGATCATCGAAAAAGCAAGAGTTCCAGAAAAACATCTATTTCTGCTTTATTGACTATGCCAAAGCCTTTGACTGTGTGGATCACAATCAACTGTGGAAAACTCTGAAAGAGATGGGAATACCAGACCACCTAACCTGCCTCTTGAGAAACCTGTATGCAGGTCAGGAAGCCACAGTTAGAACTGGACATGGAACACCAGACTGGTTCCAAATAGGAAAAGGAGTACATCAAGGCTGTATATTGTCACCCTGCTTATTTAACTTATGTGCAGAATACATCATGAGAAACATTGGGCTGGAAGAAGCACAAGCTGGAATCAAGATTGCCGGGAGAAATATCAATAACCTCAGTTATGCAGATGACACAACCATCATGGCAGAAAGTGAAGAGGAACTAAAGAGCCTCTTGATGAAAGTGAAAGAGGAGAGTGAAAAAGTTGGCTTAAAGCTCAACATTCAGAAAACGAAGATCATGGCATGCAGTCCCATCACTTCATGGGAAATAGATGGGGAAACAGTGGAAACTGTCAGACTTTATTGTTTTGGGCTCCAAAATCACTGCAGATGGTGATTGCAGCCATGAAATTAAAAGACGCTTACTCCTTGGAAGGACCAACCTAGATAGCATATTAAAAGGCAGAGATATTACTTTGCCAACAAAAGTCCAACCATAGTCAAGGCTATGGTTTTTCCAGTGGTTGTGTATGGATGGGAGAATTGGACTGTGAAGAAAGCTGAGCACCGAAAAACTGATGCTTTTGAACTGTGGTGTTGGAGAAGACTCTTGAGAGTCCCTTGGACTGTAAGGAGGTCCAACCAGTATATCCTAAAGGAGATCAGTCCTGGGTGTTCATTGGAAGGACTGGTGCTGAAGCTGAAACTCCAATACTTTGGGCACCTCATGTGAAGATTGACTCATTGGAAAAGACCTTGATACTGGGAGGGACTGGCGGCAGGAGGAGAAGGGGATGACAGAGGATGAGATGGCTGAATGGCATCACTGACTCCATGGACATGAGTTTGAATAGACTCCTGGTGTTGATGGTGGACAGGGAGGCCTGGCGTGCTGTGATTCATGGGGTCACAAAGAGTCAGACATGACTGAGTGACTGAACTGACTGATGCAATTCAAACCCTGTTGTTCAAGGGTCAACTGTACTAACAAGAAAATTCAAGTACAAAAATAAGCACATAGCCTAAAACCAGCAAGTGATAAAAATCAAATTTTTAAAAGAGAGACACCCCCAATTCTATGGTCAAATGAACTGCTTGGATCATTTTTTACTTCTGATGAAATTCTACAGAATTGAATGCCCCTGGGTACTCACCGCATTGACTTAACACCACTTGTATTTTCACTATGATTGTTAATGTTTAAAAGTGATTAGTTTAGAAAGATTTACTGGTCTGCTTCTAATCCTAACTTTCTTTTAAATCCCATTATTTTTAGCTTGTGATTTTGCAGACAGCAAGGTGTTTTAGAAATGCACATACATTATATCTGAAATGTCTATGTTACAGTAGGTAAGTGCCAAACTTAAAACAAAACTCCCTAACTCTGTCTCCACTCCCACATTTTTCCCATTCAGTCATCCGGTTCATACATATGGGGTCAGGAGGAAATATGATCAATGGGAAGGTCTTTAGAATCAGACAGAATTGAGTCTAATTCTTATTCTGATACTGACTTGCTATGTTAACTCAATTGACATTGTCTCCCTGAGCCTCAATTTCCTCATCCACAAAGTAGAGACAGTAGATAAGACTTTCTGGAAACTGTCCACAGAAGAGATTGTCTCAGTGAGCAAACTCAATAGCCAATAGCCAAGTGTCCCTGAAGAGGCCTTTTCTGGGGAACTATACTTTCCAATAGAGACCAGGCATGATCTCTGCTGATGCCCGGCGCCCTAAACCGGAACATCTAGGGAGAGGGTCAATGCCAATGAAGGTTTCAGAACCCCCGCAGATGGCACAACACCTGGTTGCACATATTGCTCCTTGAAGACAACTAACTTCCTTTGTTTTGATTCCACACCAGCAGCTGAGGTCATGGTACCCACAGGGTGAGAATGCCTAGGTCAGGTAGACAGAAGTCCATTCTACCTGACAGCTGTAAATATCGAATTGACACTCTGTGTTTATTCCAAATGCTAAAATTCACTGTACCTTGGCCTCCTCATCTGTAAAATGGGAATAATAATAAGATTTGTCTCAGAGAGTTGTGGTGAGGAATATGAGATGCTATATGGAAAGTGCTTGAAACAGTGGCTGGCTCAGAGCATGTGCTGTCTAAGTGTTTGCTATTCATATTGTACATCAGGCTCTATCATGTTGGGTAATGTGACTCTGCCTTTGAAAGCCAACGCACTGTCAGTGTGCACAAAAGCAACTTAAGAACAAGGCCCTGAACTATGGCTAATTTTTAAGAAGGTACATATTACCTGGCCCTGGGCAGCCAGTCTTTTTTGGGTAATGGTATGCATGCCTGACCTTAACATATGCCTTTCTGTTTTCTCATTGTTAGTGTATAAGAATGCAAGAGATTTCTGTGTGTTAATTTTATATCCTGCAACTTTACTATATTCATTGATTAGCTCTAGTAATTTTCTGGTGGAGTCTTTAGGGTTTTCTGTGTAGAGGATCATGTCATCTGCAAACAGTGAGAGTCTTACTTTTTTTCCAATTTGGATTCCTTTTTTTTTTTTTTTTTTTTGATTGCTGTAGCTAAAACTTCCAAAACTATGTTGAATAGTAGTGGTTGAGAGTGGGCACCCTTGTCTTGTTCCTGACTTTAGGGGAAATGCTTTCAATTTTTCACCATTGAGGATAATGTTTGCTGTGGGTTTGTCATATATAGCTTTTATTATGTTGAGGTATGTTCCTTCTATGCCTGCTTTCTGGAGGATTTTTATCATAAATGGATGTTGAATTTTGCCAAAGGCTTTCTCTGCATCTATTGAGATAATTATATGGTTTTTATCTTTCAATTTGTTAATGTGATATATTATATTGATTGATTTGAGGATATAAAAGAATCCTTGCATCCCTGGGATAAAACCCACTTGGTCATGATGTATGATCTTTTTGATATGTTGTTAGATTCTGTTTGCTAGGATTTTGTTAAGGATTTTTGCATCTATGTTCATCAGTGATATTGGTCTGTAGTTTTCTTTTTTTGTGTGGCATCTTTGTCTGGTTTTGGTATTAGGGTGATGGTGGCCTCATAGAATGGTTTTGGAAGTTTACCTTCCTCTGCAATTTTCTGGAAGAGTTTGAGTAGGATAGGTGTTAGCTCTTCTCTAAATTTTTGGTAGAATTCAGCTGTGAAGCTGTCTGGTCCTGGGCTTTTGTTTGCTGGAAGATTTCTGATTACAGCTTCAATTTCCGTGCTTGTGATGGGTCTGTTAAGATTTTCTATTTCTTCCTGGTTCAGTTTTGGAAAGCTATCCTTTTCTAAGAATTTGTCTATTTCTTCCAAGTTGTCGTATTTCTATGTTGTCTGTTGTGATCCCTCCGTTTTCATTTCTAATTTTGTTGATTTGATTCTTCTCCCTTTGTTTCTTGATGAGTCTGGCTAATGGTTTGTCAATTTTATTTATCTTCTCAAAGAACTAGCTTTTGGCTTTGTTGATTTTTGCTATGGTCTCCTTTGTTTCTTTTGCATTTATTTCTGCCCTAATTTTTATGATTTCTTTCCTTCTACTAACCCCAGGGCTCTTCATTTCTTCCTTTTCTAGTTGCTTTAGGTGTAGAGTTAGGTTATTTATTTTACTTTTTTCTTGTTTCCTGAGGTAAGCTGGTATTGCTATGAACCTTCCCCTTAGCACTACTTTTCAGTCAGTTCAGTTCAGTTGCTTACTCATGTCCAACTCCTTGCGACCCCATGAATCAGCACGCCAGGCCTCCCTGACCATCACCAACTCCCAGAGTTCACTAAGACTCGCATCCATCGAGTCCGTGATGCCATCCAGCCATCTCATCCTCTGTCATCCCCTTCTCCTCCTGCCCCCAATCCCTCCCAGCATCAAAGTCTTTTCCAATGAGTCAACTCTTCCCATGAGGTGGCCAACATACTGAAGTTTCAGCTTCAGCATCATTCCTTCCAAAGAAATCCCAGGGTTGATCTCCTTCAGAATGGACTGC
>NW_024072562.1:0-5215 GCF_014754425.2 Oryx dammah
GGAAGACCCACCACAGCCAGAAATAAAATAAATGAATGGATCATAGGAAAATTGTTTTTTCACAGTTAGGAAAAATATAGAAAGACCCACAAAATCACATCAAAACTACTGAATTCTAGGAACCAAAGCTAGATGCACCCGTGCCCAAGTGTGTGTGTGTAGCTGGGTTACAGTAAAAATACACTTGTACATTTACAAGTACAAAATATGCTTGCTGGGTTGACCCAGATTCTACTCTTCTAGAAAGTCACCTACTAACGTCATCAGAAAACATATATGGTTTTAGTTTCAAATACATTCAATGTAATATTTTGAAAAAAATCAGAAATTTTTAGTCGTAGGAGGATTATTACTAAATATTTTCACAACCACACAGTGGAATACATGCAGCCTTTACTCAATCATTCAACCACCACAGGAGTACCCACTCTGTGCTGCCTGCTTTAGATTTCAGGAATATATGGACAGCTACTGAAAACAAGACAGGGAATAAGTAGCATAACATCTCTTAGAGCAACCAGTCTACCACAGCTGGCTCCCTTCCCTTCCATGAACCTGATCTCCCTCCTTCACCACTTCCTCTTGGGGCAGAAGATCAGACCAGAACGGCCTTTTCCTGTTTCTACTGCTGCTGCTGCTGCTGCTGCTGCTGCTAAGTCGCTTCAGTCGTGTCCAACTCTGTGCGACCCCATAGACCGCAGCCCACCAGGCTCCGCCATCCCTGGGATTCTCCAGGCAAGAACACTGGAGTGGGTTGCCATTTCCTTCTCCGATGCATGAAAGTGAAAAGTGAAAGGGAAGTCGCTCAGTCGTGTCCGACTCTTAGCGACCCCATGGACTGCAGCCCACCAGGCTCCTCCGTTGATGGGATTCTCCAGGCAGGAGTCCTGGAGTGGGGGCCATCACCTTCTCCTGCAGTTCTGGGCAAGCAGAAGCGCCAGGGCCCACAACGTCCACCACATGCTCGTCAGCGCGGACTCGGTTGTTTTTCTAGCTTTAGTTTCATTACTTTCTGTTCTAATCTGTATTATTTCCTTCCTCTGTTTACTTTACCTTTAGGATGTTTTTCATTTTCTAGTGTCTCACTGTATAGTATTAGGTTATTGATTTGAGACTTTTCTCCTTCCTTAATGCAGTCATTTATAGGCATAAATTTCTTTCTAAGTTCTCAGCTGCTTTAGCTATATCCCATAAGTTTTGGTATGTGGTATCTTCAGTTTCATTCACCTCAAAAGGTTTTACAGTTTCTTGTTTGGTATCTTCTGGGACTAACTGGCTGTTTGAGAGTGTGTTGTTTAACCTGTGTCCTGGCTGTGAAGTCCCCGGCTCCTCCTGCCTGTGATTTCGGACTCCATTCCGTTGGGGCGGGAGGGCACGTGTTCTGTTATGGCTCTCCTTTGAGATATATCGATATTTGCTTTATGAGCTAGGAGACGGTTTATTCTGGAGAGTGTTCCATGTACACTTGAGAAGAATGTCTGTTGTTGTTGACTGGAGTATTCTAGAGATGTCTGCTAGGTCTAATTGTTTTATTTATTTTTTTAATTTTATTTTTACTTTATTTTACTTTACAATACTGTATTGGTTTTGCCATACATTGACATGAATCCACCATGGGTGTATACGAGTTCCCAATCCTGAATCCCCCTCCCACCTCCCACCCCATATCATCTCTCTGGATCATCCCCATGCACCAGCCCCAAGCATCCTGTATCCTGTATCGAACATAGACTGGCACTTCGTTTCTTACCTGATAGTATGCATGTTTCAATGCCATTCTCCTAAATCATCCCACCCTCTCCCTCTGCCTCAGAATCCAAAAGTCCATTCTATACATCTGTGTCTCTTTTGCTGTCTCGCATACAGGGTCATCATTACCATCTTTCTAAATTCCATATATATGTGTCAGTATACTGTGCTGGTGTTTTTCTTTCTGGCTTACTTCACTCTGTATAATCGGCTCCAGTTTCATCCATCTCATTAGAACTGATTCAAATGTATTCTTTTTAATGGCTGAGTAATACTCCATTGTGTATATGTACCACAGCTTTCTTATCCATTCACCTGCTGATGGACATCTAGGTTGTTTCCATGTCCTGGCTATTATAAACACTGCTGCGATGAACACTGGGGTACTGTGTCTCTTTCAATTCTGGTTTCCTCAGTGTGTATGCCCAGCAGTGGGATTGCTGGGTCATAAGGCAGCTCTATTTCCAGTTGTTTAAGGAATCTCCACACTGTTTTCCATAGTGGCTGTACTAGTTTGCATTCCCACCAACAGTGTAAGAGGGTTCCCTTTTCTCCACACCCTCTCTAGCATTTATTGCTTGTAGACTTTTGGATCGCAGCCATTCTGACTGGTGTGAAATGGTACCTCATTGTGGTCTTGATTTGCATTTCTCTAATAATGAGTGATGTTGAGCATCTTTTCATGTGTTTGTTAGCCATCCGTATGTCTTCTTTGGAGAAATGCCTATTTAGTTCTTTGGCCCATTTTTTGATTGGGTGGTTTATTTTTCTGGAGTTGAGCTGCATAAGTTGCTTGTATATTTTTGAGATTCGTTGTTTGTCAGTTGCTTCACTTGCTATTGTCTTCTCCCATTCCGTGCTTTATAATGTTGTTTAAGTCTATTTTCTTGTTGATCTTCTTTCGGTTCATTATGAATCCTTACAGATTAAGGAAATTACATTTCTAAGTGTGATTTGTGTTCTGAGCACTTTTTTTCTAGTTTGTTTTTATCTTTGTCATGATTTCTTCCCTTTGGCTTTCTTCTTAATTTTTATACAGCCTTTAGGCAAGTTTTATAATTTGTTGTCATACTGAAGAAGTTCATCCTCTCTCCAAAGTGGTAAGAAATTTTTTCTCATATTTTTGCAGTACTTTTCTGGTTTCATATATTACAATTAATTCATTGATCCACTTATTTTTAATTATCCAGTAAGAAGAACATAAGGAAGAAACATCATTATTTTTCAGAAGGCATCCTAGTTGCTGTATCATCATTATTGAAGAGTTAATTTTTTATCATTAATAGGAAGTGTCATCATCATAACACATTATTAAGGAAAGGTTTTACAGGTTGGGTTTTTTAAAGAGCATCTTTCATTATTAATAAATATGAATTAGATGAGAGAGACAGATCCTGTAAAGAAGACTGAGGTCATCTGAAGGAGGAAAGTCCAGGAAGTTGAAGGTCAAGCCTAGGGACATGGGGTCCTGGGTTGTAACAGCTCTTCCAAGTCTTCAGCTCAGTTTCAGATCACAGAACCCCCTTCCTTTGGGTCACTGTTTGACTCTCTACAGGTCGGACCCATTTTTCCTCTTGTTTTCGCACCAGGGCCCAATGGCATGAGCTTTGTTTGAAGACTCTTCCCTCATCACTGTATTCTTTCTGTGCCTCTTTGTGTCTCTTAATGACTACAAGCTCATTGAGAACAGGAATTAGGACTTCCTTCTCTGAGTTCTAGAGGCCCAGGTGGTGCCGTTCAATAGAGTCATCACCAGGTCCTTATGGGAATGGAGCGCTTCAAACAGCTTCTCTGAATCAAGATGTGTTGCAAGTGAAAAATACATTCTGAATTTCAAAGACAGTATTTAAGAAAAAAAAAAGTCCATCAATGTTTTATATTGGTTCTTGTTGTTTAGTCACTAAGTCATGTCCAGCTGTTTGTGACCCCATGGACTGTAGCCTGCCAGGATCCTCTATCCACGGGATTCTCCAGGCAAGAATACTGGAGTGGGTAGCCACTGCCTTCTCCAGGGAACAGGGGATCATTCCCTTCTCAGAGGATTTTCTCGACGCAGGGATGAAACCTGGGTCTCCCGCGTGGCAGACAGACTCTTTACCATGAGCCACCAGGGAAACTCCTGAGCTTCCCTGGACCCCATTTCCCCCCCTTCTTCCTATAGAGCCCCATCACCCCCAGGCTTTCGCATGCTGGTGGGGTCTTCTGCGGCTGCAGAGGCCCCTCCGCATCCGACTGTGTGGCCCCACACTGCTCCCTGCAGTGTCCATCCCCACACCTCTTCAACACATTTCCCCTTATGCCAAGCTAGCTTTTCCACTGGGCAGAGTAGGCTGCAGGTTAGGGTTAGGGCCCATGATCCCATCAGTGGCCCACGAAAAATTTTAAACTATATATGTAGAATCTAGAAAAATGGTACAGATGAACCTACTGCAGGGCAGGAGGAGAGACACAGATGTAGAGGACACACCTGGACATGGGACGGGGGCGGGGGGAGGGAGGGATGGGATGAACTGGGAGATTGGAATTGACATATATACACCGCCACGTGTGAAATAAATAGTGGGTCCCTGCTGTATAGCACAGGGAATTCAGCTTCATTCTCTGTGATGACCTAGAGGATTGGGGAGGTCCAAGAGGGAGGGGTATGTGTATACATATAGCTGATTCATTTCATTGTACAGCAGAAAATAATATAATATTGTAAAGCAATTATACTCCAATTCAAAAAAAAATCTTCAAATCATACAAAACTATTTGGATAGAGTTCAGTCTCAGGTATATTCATTTTTATACCTACTGAGTCCTAAATATAATCTTTAATTATTTTTGTAAGCAAGAAGGGGCCTAGAAAGACCAAAGGTGCTGACAGCAGACAGAAGTCATAATGAGGCCATGTGTGTGCTCCTTCAAGGTTCCTATAAAAACCTGAGCCAACTTGACTGGCCTCACACCCAGCCCTTGTTCCCCAGTAGCACTTGAACCTTTCCTATTTGGGGACTTGAAGGTCAATAGTAATTCACTGTCCTCTGATGCTCCAGTGTTGGCTGAGATTGGTAGGAAGAGTCAACAGGTGGAGGACGAGAGGGCCTCCTATTTAAAGCTTGACTGAAGGATGAAGCTCAGCTTGGGCCCACACCCTTGTGACCCTTGACCTAGATGAGGCGCCCCTCCCAGGACTCCCCCTGCAGCCCAGGGAGGCCAGGGTGGGCCTTGCAGAGGCCCTGCAAGGACAGCTCTGAACACTCAGCAGGAGCCCGGGGGCTGCAGTGCACAAGCCTGGATCCTTCTCCCACCCAGTGAGGGGAGTGAGGGGATCCTGACCTGCAGACAACAGGAGCCTGTCCCCCCTCCACTGTCTTGTTGGGAGACCTGGGACAGGAGGTTGCCCCTTCTTTCTCCTTATCCAGCCAGCTGTCCCTGATGGGTCCCCTACGTCATCCCTGTGTCTGTACACAGATGCCCTGAT
>NW_024072563.1:0-5214 GCF_014754425.2 Oryx dammah
CAAAGACAAAGCTATATATAAGATTCTCCATAATGAGAAATAACCTAATTAGCTGCATAAGAGTGACCCACTGCTGCTGCGAAGATGTCTAATACTCAGCCCATTATTAGATTCTCTTGGGGACTAAATCTTTGAGTCACATTGGTTTCCCCAAGAGAGAAATATTGAAAAAATTTTCTGGTGATGAAGCAGAGGGAAAGAAGCAAGGTGTTGTTTTTTTTTTTTTTTTTAATATTATTGGGATATAGTTGAGTTACAATGTTGTATTAGTTTCAGGTATACACCAAAGTGAATCTGTTTTACAGGAAGATTTTGACATAACATATTGGATTGTATAAAAAAATTCCTCTTTATGATGGATGATCTTGCTTTGAGTGACTGAGATGAAGGTGTGAAAATATATCCTGAGAAACAAGATATTCATAGTACCAGACTTGAAGAAATAAATCTAAACCCTTGATAGGTAAAGATAATTCTCATAATTCATAATAGAATAATTTTCCTGTTTTTAATTATGGCAGATATTTACCTGTGACTCTACTTGTGCTCATAAACTTCGGACTACTGGGGATGAAGGTCTTAAATGGTTTTGAACTTTATTTTTCCTGACTTGATTGGATACAAGTAAATTTTGGATTTGTTGGATCAATGTCTGAAGAGAAAAAAGTGTAGGGAGTTATTTTGAGTTGTCTGTAATAGGAGCATGTTTACCTGAGAAGGAGATAATTATTCAGATAACCTGTAACAATCATCAAGATAAGCCTAGCAGATTTCTCTGAAAAAGGCTGACTTTATCTTTGATATGTACATAAAAAAAATATTGATCTCCAGGTTACCATGGTGGCCTCAAGGTATCAAAGCTCTATCTTTGTTTAGAGTTGTTTATCATTTTCTCCTGCCCAGAAGCCATATACTCTAGAAGAACAGCAGGGTTATGGCTTGTTTAAATTAACTTCAATAAAATAGTGACATTCCAAATTAGTGGAAAATTTCTCCTGTTTCCCTGCCCCACACCCAGGGCTTGTCCATAACACTGTGAGCAGTAAGTGTGTGTGCCATGCTTAGTTGCTCAGTCATGTCAGACTCTGCGATCCTACGGACTGTAGCCTGCCAGGCTCCTCTGTCCATGGGGATTCTCCAGACAAGAATACTGGAGTGGGTTACCATGCCCTCCTCCAGGCAATCTCCCAACCCAGGGATTCAACCCAGGTCTCTCACACTTCAGGCAGATTCTTTACCATCTGAGCCACCAGAGAAGCTCTGTGAGTAGTATCAGTTCAGTTTAGTCACTCAGTCGTGTCTGACTCTTTGCGATCCCATGAATTGCAGCACGCCAGTTCTCCCTGTCCATCACCAACTCCTGGAGTTCACTCAGACTCACGTTCATCGAGTCGGTGATGCCATCCAGCCATCTCATCCTCTGTTGTCCCCTTCTCCTCCTGCCCCCAATCCCTCCCAGCATCAGAGTCTTTTCCAGTGAGTCAATTCTTCACATGAGGTGGCCAAAGTACTGGAGGTTCAGCTTTAGCATCAGTCCTTCCAAAGAACACCCAGGACTGATCTCCTTTAGAATGGACTGGTTGGATCTCCTTGCAGTCCAAGGGACTCTCAAGAGTCTTCTCCAACACCATGGTTCAAAAGCATCAATTCTTCAGCGCTCAGCTTTCTTCACAGTCCAACTCTCACATCCATACATGACTACTGGAAAAACCATAGCCTTGACTAGACGGACCTTTGTTGGCAGAGTAATGTCCCTGCTTTTGAATATGCTATCTAGGTTGGTCATAATTTTCCTTCCAAGGAGTAAGCGTCTTTTAATTTCATAGCTGCAATCACCATCTGCAGTGATTTTGGAGCCCCCAAAAATAAAGTCTGACACTGTTTCGACTGTTTCTCCATCTATTTCCCATGAAGTGATGGGACCGGATGCCATGATCTTCGTTTTCAGAATGTTGAACTTTAAGCCAACTTTTTCACTCTCCTCTTTCATTTTCATCAAGAGGCTGTTTAGTTCCTCTTTACTTTCTGCCATAAGGGTGGTGTCATCTGCATATCTGAGGTTTTTGATGTTTCTCCTGGCAATCTTGATTCCAGCTTGTGCTTCTTCCAGCTCAGCATTTCTCATGATGTACTCTGCATAGAAGTTAAATAAGCAGGGTGACAATATACAGCCTTGAAGTACTTCTTTTCCTATTTGGAACCAGTCTGTTGTTCCATGTCCAGTTCTAACTGTGGCTTCCTGACCTGCATATAGGTTTCTCAAGAGGCAGGTCAGGTGGTCTGGCAGTATAGAACTCCATAAATCATTCTACCATGCCAGTAGAACGATTGTGCTTTTGTTCTAAGTGAGGAGATTAGGGTACCAGGGAAAACAGCATATTAAGATGAATGAGGGAGAATATAGGCAGAAATAGAGTCCTAGAAAGCTGGCAGCTAGGCACAGAACATCTCCTGGGGCTATGTGAGATTCTCTCCTGGGGCATGTGACACAGGTTAGTTAGCAGTGGAGAAACCTCAGCCCCAGTAGAAGATCGGAAATTGTTAATGTAGAGTTCTTGAGACCTGGGAGTATCAGAGAGGCCCGAGACCAGTGATTTACAAGCTGAGATGGGCTCAAGATTTGAATCGACCAAGCCTGTAAAAAGAACTCACTGGTATATTTCACAGTAGATTTCAGTTCTACTTGAGATAGAGGCAGAAAAAACTTAAGGAGAGACAAGTAGGAAAAAAAGGGGAGGACTTCTTTAAATCTATGTGATCTTTGATCTAGAGTAAAAAGAAATCCCAATTGCTATGCAACAAATTATTCACATTGTTAATTTGTATTCTTTGTTGGTGTTTAGTAATTAATTAATTTTTACTTTTTAAATAAAAAATTTTTGGAGTATAGTTGCTGTACAATGTTGTGTTAGTTTCTGCTGTACAGTGAAGTGAATCAGCTATCCATATACATTTATCCCCTCTTTTTTGGATTCCCTTCTTATTTGGATCAACACAGAGCACTGAGTTGAGTTCCCTGTGCTATACAGTAGATTCTCATTACCTATCTATTTTATACATAGTAATGTATATATGTCATTCCCAGTCTCCCAATTCATCCCACCCTCCTCGCACCCTTGGTGTCCATACATTTGTTTTATATGTCTGCGTCTCTGTTTCTGTTTTGCTAATAGGTCCATCTGTACCATTTTTCTAGATTCCACAGTTCAGTTCAGTCGCACAGTTGTGTCCGACTCTTTGTGACCCCATGGACTGCAACACGCCAGGCTTCCCTGTCCATCACCAACTCTTGGAGCTTGCTCAAACTGACGTCCACCGAGTCAGTGATGCCATCCCACCATCTCAGCCTCTGTCATCACCTTTTCCTCCTGCCTTCAATCTTTCCCAGTATCAGGGTCTCTTCAAATGAGCCAATTCTTTGCATCAGGTGGCCAAAGTATTGGAGCTTCAGCTTCAGCATCAATCCTTCCAATGAATATTTGGGACTGATTTCCTTCAGGATTTGATCTCCTTGCAGTCCAAGGTACTCTCAAGAGTCTTCTCCAACACCACAGTTCAAAATCATCAATTCTTTGGTGCTCAGCTTGCTTTGTAGTCCAACTCTCACATCATACATGAACTAGAAAAACCATAGCTTTGACTAGATGGACCTTTGTTGGCAAAGTGATGTCTCTGTTTTTTTAATATGCTGTCCAGGTTGGTCATAGGTTTTCTTCCAAGGAGCAAGCATCTTTTAATTTCAAGGCTGCAATCACCATCTGCAGTGATTTAGGAGCCCAAGTAAATAAAGTCCTTCACTTTTTCCGTTGTTTCTCCATCTATTTGCCATGGAGTGATGGGACTAGATGCCGTGATCTTTGCTTTTTGAGTGTTGAATTTTATTCAGCTTTTTCTTGCTTTCTCTCCTCTTTCACTTTCATCAAGAGGCTCTTTAGTCCCTCTTCACTTTCTGTCATAAGGGTGGTGTCATCTGTGTATCTGAGGTTATTGATAAATATCCTGGCAATCTTGATTCCAACTTGTGCTTCATCCAGCCTGGTATTTTACATGATGTACTCTGCATAAAAATTAAATAATATAAGCAGGGAGACAGTATATAGCCTTGACATGCTGCTGCTGCTGCTGTTAAGTCGCTTCAGTTGTGTCCGACTCTGTGCAACTCCATAGATGGCAGCCCACCAGGCTCCCCCATCCCTGGGATTCTCCAGGCAAGAACACTGGAGTGGGTTGCCATTTCCTTCTCCAATGCATGAAAGTGAAAAATGAAAGTGAAGTTGCTCAGTCGTGTCCGACTCTTCACGATCCCATGGACTGCAGCCTCCCAGGCTCCTCCATCCATGGGATTTTCCAGGCAAGAGTACTGGAGTGGGGTGCCATTGCCTTCTCCGAGCCTTGACATACTCCTTTCCAATTTGGAACAAGTCTGTTGTTCCACATCCAGGGTCCCATGCAATATTGCTCTTTACAGCATCGGACTTTACTTCCATCACCAGTCCCATCCACAACTGGGCATTATGTTTGCTTTGGCTCTGTCTCTTCATTCTTTCTGGAGGTATTTCTCCACTCTTCTCCAGTAGCATATTGGGCACCTACCTACCTGGGAGTTCATCTTTCAGTGTCCTATCTTTTTGCCTTTTCATACTGTTCATGGGATTCTCAAGGCAAGAAAACTGAAATGGTTTGCTCTGCCCTTCATCAGTGGACCATGTTTTGTCAGAATTCTTCACCATGGCCGGTCCTTCTTGGGTGGCCCTACACGGCATGGCTCATCATTTCATTGAGTTAGACAAGGCTGTGGCCCATGTGATCAGTTTGATTAGTTTTCTGTGACTATGGTTTTCATTCTGTCTGCCTCTGAGGGATAAGGATAAGAGGCTTATGGAATCTTCCTAATGGGAGAGACTGACTGTGGGAGAAACTGGGTCTTGTTCTGATGGGCGGGGACATGCTCAGTAAATTCCACATATATGTGTTTTTATAGGATTTTTGTTTTTCTCATTCTGCCCTCACTCTGTATTTAATGACAAATGTTTATTGATTGTTTTCTATACCATTGCTGCTGATACTGATGTTTGGCAGTAAATATGATGGCAACATTAAACAGCTCCTCTTCTCATGGAACTTAAGTGTAATGAGGAAGACTGACATTGAATAAGAAATCATGAGTGTCACTAATGTTACAAAAGTGGTAATAAGGAGTGCTATAATAATACA
>NW_024072564.1:0-5212 GCF_014754425.2 Oryx dammah
CAATCCCTTCCAGCATCAGAGTCTTTTCCAATGAGTCAACTCTTTGCATGAGATGGCCAAAATACTGGAGTTTCAGCTTTAACATCATTCCTTCCACAGAACACCCAGGACTGATCTTTAGAATGGACTGGTTGGATCTCCTGGCAGTCCAAGGGACTCTCAAGAGTCTTCTCCAACACCACAGTTCAAATGCATCAATTCTTAGAAATAATGGTCATCTGAGTTAAATTCACCCATTTCAGTCCATTTTAGTTTGCTGATTCCTAGAATGTCGATGTCCACTCTTGCCATTTCCTGTTTGACCACTTCCAGTTTGCCTTGGTTCATGGACCTAACATTCCAGGTTCCTATGCAATGTTGCTTAGATTCCACATATAAGGGATATGATATTTTTCCTTCTCTGTCTGACTTACTTCACTCAATATGACACTCTCTAGGTCCATCCATGTTGATGAGAATGGCATTATGTCATTCTTTATAATGGCTGAGTAATATTCCATTCCAGGATGTCTGGCTCTAGATGAGTGATCACATCATTGTCATTATCTGGGTCATAAATTTCTTTTCTGTACAGTTCTTCTGTGTATTCTTGCCACCTCTTCTTAATATTTTCTGTTCTGTTAGGTCCAGACAATTTCTGTCCTTTATTGAGCCCATCTTTGCATGAAATGTTCCCTTGGTATCTCTAATTTTCTTGAAGAGATCTCTAGTCTTTCCCATTCTGTTCTTTTCCTCTATTTCTTTGCATTGATCACTGAAGAAGGCTTTCTTATCTTTTCTTGCTCTTCTTTGGAACTCTGCATTCAGATGCTTATATCTTTCCTTTTCGCTTCTCTTCTTTTCACAGCTATTTGTAAGGGCTCCACAGACAGCCATTTTTCTTTTTTGCATTTCTTTTCCATGGGGATGGTCTTGATCCCTGTCTCCTGTGCAATGTCACGAACCTCATTCTATAGTTCATCAGGCACTCTATCTATCAGATCTAGGCCCTTAAATCTATTTCTCACTTCCACTGTATAATCATAAGGGATATGATTTAGGTCATACCTGAATTGTCTAGCGGTTTTCCGTGCTTTCTTCAATTTAAGTCTGAATTTGGTAATAAGGAGTTCATGATCTGAGCCACAGTCAGCTCCTGGTCTTGTTTTTGTTGACTGTATAGAGCTTCTCCATCTTTGGCTACAAAGAATATAATCAATCTGATTTTGGTGTTGACCATCTGGTGATGTCCATGTGTAGAATCTTCTCTTGTGTTGTTGGAAGAGGGTGTTTGCTATGACCAGTGCATTTTCTTGGCAAAACTCTATTAGTCTTTGCCCTGCTTTGTTCCTCATTCCAAGGCCAAATTTGCCTGTTACTCCAGGTGTTTCTTGACTTCCTACTTTTGCATTCCAGTCCCCTATAATGAAAAGGACATCTTTTTTGGGTGTTAGTTCTACAAAGTCTTGTAGGTCTTCATAGAACTGTTCAACTTCAGCTTTTTCAGCATTACTGGTTGGGGCATAGACTTGGATTACGGTGATATTGGTTTGCCCTGGAAATGAACAGAGATCATTCTGTCATTTTTGAGATTGCACCCAAGTACTGCATTTCAGACTCTTGCTGACCATGATGGCTACTCCATTTCGTCTGAGGGATTCCTGCCCACAATAGTAGATATAATGGTCACCTGAGTTACATTCACCCATTCCAGTCCATTTTAGTTCACTGATTCTTAGAATGTCGACGTTCACCCTTGCCATCTCTTGTTTAACCACTTCCAATTTGCCTTGATTCATGGACCTGACATTCCAGGTTCCTATGCATATTGCTCTTTACAGCATCAGACTTTGTTTCTATCACCAGTCACATCCACAGCTGAGTATTGTTTTTGCTTTGGCTCCATCTCTTCTTTCTTTCTGGAGTTACTTCTCCAATGATTTCCAGTAGCATATTGGACACCTACTGACCTGGGGAGTTCCTCATTCAGTATCCTATTATTTTGCCTTTTCATACCATTCATGGGGTTGTCAAGGCAAGAATACTGAAGTGGTTTGCCATTCCCTTCTCCAGTGGACCATATTCTGTCAGACCTCAGCACCATGACCCGCCCGTCTTGGATTGCCCCATGGGCATGGCTTTGTTTCATTGAGTTAGACAAGGCTGTGGACCTAGTGTGATGAGATTGACTAGTTTTCTGTGAGTATGGTTTCAGATTGTCTGCCCTCTGATGCCCTCTTGCAACAGCTACCATCTTACTTGGGACTCTCTACCTTGGGCGTGGGGTATCTCTTCACAGCTGCTCCAGCAAAGCGCAGCTGCTGCTCCTTACCTTGGATGAAGGGTATCTCCTTAGCGCCGCCCTTTCTGACCTTCAATGTGGGATAGCTCCTCTAGGCCCTCTTACGTCAGCGCAGCCACCGCTCCTTGGACATGGGTTGATCTTCCTGGCCACTGCCCCTGGCCTCGGGTGCGGGGTGGCTCCTCCCGGCCGCCGCCCCTGACCTCGGATGCGGGGTGGCTCCTCTTGGCCATTCCTGTGCCATTGCAGGATGGCAGTCTCAGCCGCTGCCCCTGGCCTCGAACGTGGGTTAGCTCCTCTCGGCCGCGCTGGCTGCTGAGTACCCTGGCCATCCCAGCCGCTTGTGCTGAGTGCGCCGGCCACCACAGCAGCTTGTGCTAAGTGTGATCACTCATCTAGAGCCAGACATCGTGGAATGTGAAGTCAAGTGGGCCTTGGAAAGCATCACTATGAACAAAGCTAGCGGAGGTGATGGAATTCCAGTGGAGCTATTTCAAATCCTGAAAGATGATGCTGTGAAAGTGCTGCACTCAATATGCCAGCAAATTTGGAAAAGTCAGCAGTGGCCACAGGACTGGAAAAGGTCAGTTTTCAGTCCAATTCCAAAGAAAGGCAATGCCAAAGAATGCTCAAACTACCAAACAATTGCACTTATCTCACACGCTAGTAAAGTAATGCTCAAAATTTTCGAAGCCAGGCTTCAACAATATGTGAACCATGAATTTCCTGATGTTCAAGCTGGTTTTAGAAAAGGCAGAGGAACCAGAGATCAAATTGCCAACATCCGCTGGATCATGGAAAAGGCAAGAGAGTTCCAGAAAAACATCTATTTCTGCTTTATTGACTATCTCAAAGCCTTTGACTGTGTGGATCACAATAAACTGTGGAAAATTCTGAAAGAGATGGGAATACCAGACCACCTGACCTGCTTCTTGAGAAATCTGTATGCAGGTCAGGAAGCAACAGTTAGAACTGGACATGGAACAACAGACTCGTTCCAAATAGGAAAAGGAGTCCGTAAGGCTGTATACTGTCACCCTGCTTATTTAACTTCTATGCAGAGTACATCCTGAGAAACGCTGGACTGGAAGAAACACAAGCTGGAATCAAGATTCTCGGGAGAAATATCAATAACCTCTGATATGCAGATGACACCAGCCTTATGGCAGAAAGTGAAGAGGAACTAAAAAGCCTCTTGATGAAAGTGAAAGAGGAGAGTGAAAAAGTTGGCTTAAAGCTCAACATTCAGAAAAGGAAGATCATGGCATCTGGTCCCATCACTTCATGCGAAATAGATGGAGAAACAGTGGAAACAGTGTCAGACTTTATTTTTCTGGGCTCCAAAATCACTGCACATGGTGACTGCAGCCATGAAATTTAGACACTTAGTCCTTGGAAGAAAAGTTATGACCAACCTAGATAGCATATTGAAAAGCAGAGACATTACTTTGCCGACTAAGGTCCGTCTAGTCAAGGCTATGGTTTTTCCAGTGGTCATGTATGGATGTGAGAGTTGGACAGTGAAGAAGGCTGAGCGCCAAAGAATTGATGCTTTTGAACTGTGGTGTTGGAGAAGACTCTTGAGAGTCCCTTGGACTGCAAGGAGATCCAACCAATCCATTCTGAAGAAGATTAGCCCTGGGATTTCTTTGGAAGAAACGATGCTAAAGCTGAAACTCCAGTACCTTGGCCACCTCATGAGAAGAGTTGACTCATTGGAAAAGACTCTGATGCTGGGAGGGATTGGTGGCAGGAGGAGAAGGGGATGACAGAGGATGAGATGGCTGGATGGGATCACGGACTCGATGGATGTGAGTCTGAGTGAACTCTGGGAGTTGGTGATGGACAGGGAGGCCTGGCATGCTGTGATTCACGGGATCGCAAGAGTCGGACACGACTGAGTGACTGAACTGAACTGAATATTAATTTGTGTGTGAGTATACATATATACATATATGACATCTTATCTATATATCTAGCTATCTATCACATATATCTTCTTTATCCATTCCTCTGTGGATGGACATTTATGTTTTTTCCATGTCTTTCCAACATTGTGTAGTCTCGGCTCCTTTATCATTGATTAATTTAATCTGATTAATTAGCTAGACTATAGGTGCATGAGCTTATTTCTGGGTTTTGTATCCTGTTCCATTGAGGTATATTTCTATTTTTGTGCCAGTACCATACTGTTTTGATGACTGTAGCTTTGTAGTATAATCTGAAATCACGAAGCTTGATTCCTACAGTTCCTTGTTTCTTTTTTCAAGATTGCTTTGGCTATTTGGGGTCTTATGTGTTTCCATATTAATTTTGAGACTTTTTGTGGTTCTTGTTCTGTGAAAACTGCCACTGGTAAGTTGATAGGGGTTGCTTTGAATCTGTAGATTTCCTTGGGTAGTATAGTCATTTTGCAAATATTGATTCTTCCAATCCATGATCATGGTGCATCTTTCTATCTGTTTATGTCTTCTTTAATTTTTTTCATCAGCATCTTATAGTTTTCGAAGCACAGGTTTTTGTCTCCTTAGGTAGATTTATTCCTAGGTATTTTATTCTTTTTGATGCAATAGTAAATGGAATTGCTTCTTGAATTTCTCTTTTTGATCTTTTGCTGTTAGTGTATAGAAATACAATAGATTTCTGTGTATTAATTTTGTAGCCTGCAAGTTTACCAAATTCACTGATGAGCTCTATTAGTTTTCTGATAGCATCTTTAGGATCTTCTATGTAGAGTATCATGTCCTCTGCAAAAATTGACAGTTCAACTTCTTCCTTTCCAATTTGGATTCCCTTTACTTTTTTTTTTCTTCTCTGATTGCTATAGCTAACCTCCAAAACTGTGCTGAATAAAAGTAGTGAGAATGGACATCCTTGTCCTGTGTTGTCTTGTTCCTGATCTCAGAGGGAAATCTTTCAGCTTTTCACCAC
>NW_024072565.1:0-5210 GCF_014754425.2 Oryx dammah
GCCTGCTGACATTTTATGACCCTTTCTTTCTGATAACGGTCAGTTAACCAGAAAACTTATTTTTTTCAAGGGTGTTTTTTCTTAAACCAGGCGCCACCCTCTGAAGGTACCAGATAAAGTGGCATTCCTATAGGGTGAGGGTGTAGTGAGCTACAAATAAGAAAGGAATTTATTTAACCTAAGGTTAACATGATTAATCTTAAATACTTATTTCCCCTATATGCTAGTTATATTCATTATAAGGGCAGGGAATATGGAGATTTAGCAGGAAACATCAGCCCAACAAATGAAAACCCTTCACCAATGTTCCCCTTAAGATCTATTTAGTCTTAAGATAGTGATAAAGTTACATTTTTACACAGCAAGGACACAGTGATTTATAACAAAGTACAGTGATCTATAACAAAAGAGAAAATTCATTAACTCAAAAAGTCTAGTATTGCTAACATCAAAAATTATTATATTTCCTTTTCTATATTTCAAATACATTAATATATCCCCAGGTGCCTAAGGATATGGAGGCCTGGCGGCAATCATTGACTCAACAATGAGAAAAGCCCTATGCCAATTAAGATTTTCAAAATACTCCAAACTCTCTGTGCTGTTTATGGTTGAGAGGTAGTAAACAATCGTGCATAGTGGCAGGAGTGTGGATAATCCTGTCACACAAGCTAGTCTGCCAGCAGAGAGGTTTGACCTGAGAGACCCTTGTCATGCCCAGGAATTTTTATTGACTGGAGCTGCAAGTTTACTCCTTCTCCCAGAGAACCAGTGGGGAACAGCCCCCCATAAAGTCAGAGGTGTAGGTAAGAGCATGAAACAGTAAAGTGGGTAGACTCTGGTTTTAGGGGTAGATGCTTGGGAACAGGGGGTTTCCTGAGGCTCGATCTCACCTTTGCATATGCCGAAGCCTCCTTCCTCATGACCTTTGCCATGGGCGGAGTTCCTCACGCTAGCTCCCGGCATCTCCCCCTTTTTTAATTCTTAGAACAGCCAGAAATGCTCTGCCGAAGAATCCTGACAATACAAGGAAGAATGATTATAAGAAGTAAAATTAGAGCACCAACAGCAGCATAACTGAAGATATTAGACAGGATGTTTTTTCCAGAAATAAGGCTAGAGAAGGTGTGGAAAAAGTCATTAGCGGCTCCAGCGGCAGTAAAATCCAATCGAGTGTTCCAAGGTCTGTATCTGATTGTGAAGTTTCCCTAAGTCTAAACTAATATCTGAGCTATTCCAAACACCTAAAATATGATTTTTCAACATATTGGGCATTTGCACGTGTTGAGTCAATGATATTGCTGCCAAAATAACACTAACAGTAACAGTTGTTGTTATTAAAGCTGAATTCCCTAAAATTAGTAAGCCCACAAACCGTTGTCACCTTCGGAGGGTGGATGTGAACGCCACAAAAGAACAAACATTGTATTGAAGAGTTAAGCAAGATGAAAGCATACATTTTTCATTAAGTCCACCTGTATAATTCATTTGTATATTGAGTTTTCCGGAATCGTTAGCAAAGAAAAAAACCATAAAGAGAGGGTAGACAAGCTAAAATAGAGTAAATAGAATCATTTTCTGGTCATAGTTGGCACTGCAGCAGCTGTCAGTCCTGCTGGGATCTCGATGTTTATCGTGCCTCTTCTGCTGGCAGGAGCGGCGGCCCTCGCTGGGGCCCTCGCTGCGCCCCCCGCTGAACCAGCAGTGGCCAAGCGAGCGCGGACTCTGGAGGGGCTTACCGGCTGTGAGCGCGGGCACTGGGCTCGCCCACGGCTCCAGCGCGCGGCTGTTCCCTGCGGCAGCGACGGTAGGGGCAGAGGAGTGCCCTTCGAGGCAATGGGGGATCAGTCTGTCCGGGATCCAAACTGGCGAATCTGCGTCCTGTGGAAAAATACAAGCACAGCCTCGACCACTGGTTAATAATGGGTCAGGACCTTTCCATTGTCCGGAGAGGAGGTCCTTCCATTTTACTAATGGCTTTGCATTTAATTGCTCTGGGCACCAATGGCAAAGCATTGCAGTAGTTCTGGCTGAATCAGCATTTAAAATATTTATTACGAAAAGAGCATGTTGCAAGATTTGATGGGGAGAGCTATTCTTAAACTCCCCTTCTTTTAGTTTTTGAAATTAACAAAGCATGTGATGTTCGGGCGCCACTTGCAGAATGCAGCCATGGACTTGGATCGGGGAAGGCTCCTCTCTGGGTTAACCAGGGGAGACCTCAAGGCTTAGAAACTGATTTGAAGAACCACCTTGGGTCTTAGCCTAATTCTCTGCCCCTCAGCCCTTATTTCTCTGGATGTCTCAGGCTAAATGAGGGGTATCTATCTGATATAGAAATGATTTGACATCTTTGTTTGCAAATAGCTGTTTCCTCCTCAGGACTCGCAGCAGCCCCTCCTCCCAATCCTTTCCCTCAGGACCCAGGAAGGCCACCACACAAAGCTCTCATTCCCCATGCATTCCCTCACCCCTGCCTGTTTCCTGATACCTTTGGCTTTCATGCAGTCTCTTGTTTGCTCACCTCATTTTCCCGGATGACTCTGGGTTCCAGTCAACTGTGAGTCTTTATCTCTCCATCTGGGAGCCTGCCCTGGGTGGGAGCTATGACAGCTCCCACCCATCCTGGCCGCCTGGAGGCCCAGGCCTTGTGATAAGGGAGGAGAAGTTCTGGGAACAGCAGCTGCTGGGGTGTTGTCTGAGAGGACAGCCAGGCTTTGCAGCTGCTGTTCCCAGGGAGACTCGCCAGCAAACTATGAGTGCTGAGGCTGGGAGGAGGAGAGCAGGGCGTGGGTCAGACCAGCCCCTCCGGAGGAAGAGATTCCATTTCTGAACACCCACACCTCCTCTCATCTGTCTCTGCTTCTGCTCCCCTAGATGTGACCTAGAACCCTATCTCCCATCCCAGGCAGATTTTGGGTTGATGGAGGCACCACATCACCCAAAACTTGTTCAGCTAGACCCTTCTCAGGAAAATAAAACAAAACACCTTCCAGAAGACAAATTCTCCAGAAAGCAGAGCCCAGTGTCTACGTGGAACCAGGAAACAGTGGCCTCCATTGTTCTTTGCACACAGCTCAAGCCCCTGCATCCCACCTGCTCCCCACCTGGGGCCACACCAGATGAGCCTGCCTCACCCCCCACAGTCCTTGAGAGTTTACAGAGTGTCCTCTGGGAGACAAATAAGCCCAGTGAGGCTACTTCTGATGTTCCCATTTTGCAGATTAGGTACCCAGGAGACCCTGTGGGTTTGGGGGTGGAGGTATTGTGTCCCACTCCACAGCCCTGGGTCAAGTGCTCAGATTCCTGCCCACCCGATGCCTGACCTCCCCTGCCCCCGCCTCGAGTGACTGGAAACAGGATATGGGTAGCTGGGGGCCAGAGAAGAGCTTGGGGGTGGGGCGCTGGGGACCCGGATGTGAATCCTTCACTATTGTTCCTGGCGGAGCCAAAAGGAAAAAAAAGAAAAAGAAATCTAGCCATCGAACCAGCAAACAGGACCAAATGCCACTTTCAGCTCCTGCTCCCTGACCTCTGGGAGCCCAGGTCCAGGCCATCAGTACCCCGCTCCCCAGCTGTTTCTCTTGACCCCACCCTTCCAGGACTGAAGTCTCTAGCAGACTCCCTAGACACAGCCACTGTTCTCACTCCCTAGACACACCCTATTCTCACACCCCTCTCAGGAATCAGGCAGGCAGGCATGCCCTCACCCTTCACAGGCCTCCAGGGTGCCCATTCCAGCTGACCCTGGGGTCAGCAGCCTCCTCCACTGCCGGGGTCCAGCCCCGGTGGATCCAGGGTAATTCGAAGGGGAGATGGAATCGGCATTCTAGGAAAGAGAGATTAGAAAGGAATAGTGTAGTTGGAAAATTAGTGGAGAAAAAGATGCTGAATAACTTGGTGTACGTGGAATACCAATAAAACTCCAAGACAGGGAATTTGCACCACCTACGTAGGCCACAGGCGTCTTTCCGTTCTCCCAAAGGAGAGGAGGCACTGAGGCCTCCCCAGTCCGATCTTAGAAGCCCAGGCAAAATTAGCAGGCTTGGCAAGTACCCACGTTCCAGATGAGAATTTAGCCAGAAGGGGAAAGAAAGAACGACACAGGGGAATCAGTCTTTCCAGAAACTGATCCGTTTTCTTTATTTTCAGGTTTGCTTATATACCTTTTGTTACACATAGAGACAAATGGAAATTTTAAAGTCACGCGTGGTCAGCAGTCCTAACCTTTATCAAAATCAGGTGCTTCACATAAACGTATAAGAAAAAGGTCTTAGGGGTTTTACATCATCTTCTGGCCATGAGGCCTGCTGACATTTTATGACCCTTTCTTTCTGATAACGGTCAGTTAACCAGAAAACTTATTTTTTTCAAGGGTGTTTTTTCTTAAACCAGGCGCCACCCTCTGAAGGTACCAGATAAAGTGGCATTCCTATAGGGTGAGGGTGTAGTGAGCTACAAATAAGAAAGGAATTTATTTAACCTAAGGTTAACATGATTAATCTTAAATACTTATTTCCCCTATATGCTAGTTATATTCATTATAAGGGCAGGGAATATGGAGATTTAGCAGGAAACATCAGCCCAACAAATGAAAACCCTTCACCAATGTTCCCCTTAAGATCTATTTAGTCTTAAGATAGTGATAAAGTTACATTTTTACACAGCAAGGACACAGTGATTTATAACAAAGTACAGTGATCTATAACAAAAGAGAAAATTCATTAACTCAAAAAGTCTAGTATTGCTAACATCAAAAATTATTATATTTCCTTTTCTATATTTCAAATACATTAATATATCCCCAGGTGCCTAAGGATATGGAGGCCTGGCGGCAATCATTGACTCAACAATGAGAAAAGCCCTATGCCAATTAAGATTTTCAAAATACTCCAAACTCTCTGTGCTGTTTATGGTTGAGAGGTAGTAAACAATCGTGCATAGTGGCAGGAGTGTGGATAATCCTGTCACACAAGCTAGTCTGCCAGCAGAGAGGTTTGACCTGAGAGACCCTTGTCATGCCCAGGAATTTTTATTGACTGGAGCTGCAAGTTTACTCCTTCTCCCAGAGAACCAGTGGGGAACAGCCCCCCATAAAGTCAGAGGTGTAGGTAAGAGCATGAAACAGTAAAGTGGGTAGACTCTGGTTTTAGGGGTAGATGCTTGGGAACAGGGGGTTTCCTGAGGCTCGATCTCACCTTTGCATATGC
>NW_024072566.1:0-5209 GCF_014754425.2 Oryx dammah
AATTGCACTTATCTCACATAGTAGTAAAGTAATGCTCAAAATTCTCCAAGCCAGGCTTCAGCAATAAGTGAGCCATGAACTCCCTGACATGCAAGCTGGTTTTAGAAAAGGCAGAGGAACCAGAGATCAAATTGCCAACATCCAGTGGATCATGGAAAAAGCAAGAAAGTTCCAGAAACACATCTATTTCTGCTTTATTGACTATGCCAAAGCCTTTGACTATGTGGATCACAATAAACTGTGGAAAATTCTGAAAGAGATGGGAATACCAGACCACCTGACCTGCCTCTTGAGAAATCTGTATGCAGGTCAGGAAGTAACAGTTACAACTGGACATGGAACAACAGACTGGGTCCAAATAGGAAAAGGAGTATGTCAAGGCTGTATATTGTCCCCCTGCTTATTTAACTTATATGCAGAGTACATCATGAGAAACGCTGGGCTGGAAGAAAAACAAGCTGGAATCAAGATAGCCGGGAGAAATATCAATAACCTCAGATATGCAGATGACACCACCCTTATGGCAGAAAGTGAAGAGGAGCTAAAAAGCCTCTTGATGAAAGTGAAAGAGGAGAGCGAAAAAGTTGGCCTAAAGCTCAACATTCAGAAAATGAAGATCATGGCATCCGGTCCCAACACTTCATGGGAAATAGATGGGGAAACAGTGGAAACAGTGTCAGAGTTTATTTTGGGGGGCTCTAAAATCACTGCAGATGGTGACTGCCCCCATGAAATTAAAAGACGCTTTCTCCTTGGAAGAAAAGTTGACCAACCTAGATAGCATATTCAAAAGCAGAGACATTGCTTTTTCCGAATCAGGTCCGTCTAGTCAAGGCTATGGTTTTTCCTGTGGTCATGTATGGATGTGAGAGTTGGACTGTGAAGAAGGCTGAGCGCCGAAGAATTGATGCGTTGAACTGTGGTGTTGGAGAGGACTCTTGAGAGTCCCTTGGACTGCAAGGAAATCCAGCCAGTCCATTCTGAAGGAGATCAACCCTGGGATTTCTTTGGAAGGAATGATGCTAAAGCTGAAACTGCAGTACTTTGGCCACCTCATGCGAAGAGTTGATTCATTGGAAAAGACTCTGATGCTGGGAGGGATTGGTGGCAGGAGGAGAAGGGGACGACCGAGGATGAGATGGCTGGATGGCATCACGGACTCGATGGACGTGAGTCTGAGTGAACTCCGGGAGATGGTGATGGACAGGGAGGCCTGGCGCGCTGTGATACATCGGGTCGCAGAGTCGGACACGACTGAGCTACTGAACTGAACTGAACTGAAGCATCATGATGCTGTTGTAGTTAGAAGAAGTGCCCACAAGGTGGCAACAATTTTGTCTGCACATATCGTTTTTTATTAATCTATTTATTTTAATTGGAGGCTAATCAGTTTACAGTTTATTGCGATCCACACAGTCAAAGGCTTTGGCATAAACAATAAAGCAGAAATAGATGTTTTTCTGGAACTCTTTTGCTTTTTCCATGATCCAGCGTATGTTGGAAATTTGATCTCTGGTACCTCTGCCTCTTCTAAAACCAGCTTGAACATCAGGGAGTTTACGATTCACGTATTGCTGAAGCCTGGCTTGGAGAATTTTGAGCATTACTTTACTAGCATGTGAGATGAGTGCAATTGTGCAGTAGTTTGAGCATTCTTTGGCATTGCCTTCTTTGGAACTGGAATGAAAACTGACTTTTTCCAGTCCAGTGGTCGCTGCTGAGTTTTCCAAATTTGCTGGCATATTGAGTGCAGCACTTTCACAGCATCATCTTTCAGGATTTGAAACAGCTCAATTGGAATTCCGTCACCTCCACTAGCTTTGTTCGTAGTGATGCTTTCTAAGGCCCACTTGACTTCACATTCCAGGATGTCTGGCTCTAGGTAAGTGATCACACCATTGTGATTATCTGGCTGGTGAAGATCTTTTTTGTACAGTCTTCTGTGTATTCTTGCCACCTCTTCTTAATATCTCCTGCTTCTGTTAGGTCCAGACCATTTCTGTCCTTTATCGAGCCCGTCTTTGCATGAAATGTCCCCTTGGTATCTCTAATTTTCTTGAAGAGCTCTCTAGTCTTTCCTATTCTGTTGTTTTCCTCTATTTCTTTGCATTGGTCACTGAAGGCTTTCTTATCTCTTGTTGCTTTTCTTTGGAACTCTGCATTCAGATGACCATATCTTTCCTTTTCTCCTTTGCTTTCACTTCTCTTCTTTTCACAGCTATTTGTAAGGCCTCCCCAGACAGCCATTTTGCTTTTTTGCATTTCTTTTCCATGGGGATCGTCTTGATCCCTGTTTCCTGTACAATGTCACGAACCTCACTCCATAGTTCATCAGGCGCTCTATCTATCAGATCTAGACCCTTAAATCTATTTCTCACTTCCACTGTATAATCATAAGGGATTTAATTTAGGTCATACCTGAATGGTCTAGCGGTTTGCCCTACTTTCTTTAAGTCTGAATTTGGTAATAAGGAGTTCATGATCTGTCTACAGTCAGCTCCTGGTCTTATTTTTGTTGACTGTATCGAGCTTCTCCATTTTTGGCTGCAAAGAGTATAATCAGTCTGATTTCAGTGTTGACCATCTGGTGATGTCCATGTGTAGAGTCTTCTCTTGTGTTGTTTGAAGAGGGTGTTTGCTATGATGAGTGCATTTTCTTGGCAAAACTCTAATAGTCTTTGCCCTGCTTCATTCCGCATTCCAAGGCCAAATTTGCCTGTTATTCCAGGTGTTTCTTGACTTCCTACTTTTGCATTCCAGTCCCGTATAATGAAAAGGACATCTTTTTTGGGTGTTAGTTCTAAAAGGTCTTGTAGGTCTTCATAGAACCATTCAACTTCACTTCTTCAGCTTTACTGGTTGGGGCATAGACTTGTATTACTGTGATATTGAATGGTTTGCCTTGGAAACGAACAGAGATCATTCTCACATAGTAAATACATCCCATTCATTAGCTTACGAACACTAAGGTGTATTGTCCCATTTGGGAATTAAAACTTATCAACCTTAATCTTGTTTATCTTAAACAGTGGCATTTTGTCTTACAAATTCTTCTCACAACATCAATTAATGTTTTGCTAAAAGTTTTCACTTTCATCTCAGTTTCAAAGGATTTGTGAACAAAGTGAGTGATTCATTATATATAATAAATAATACCAATAATTAGTAGAGGATTATCTAACTTACTTCCAATATACTAATATTAAAAGATGTAAAGGTCATCTGAGTTAAATTCACCCATTCCAGTCCATTTTAGTTCGCTGATTCCTAGAATGTCTACGTTCACCCTTGCCATCTCTTGTTTGACCACTTCCAATTTGCCTTGATTCAAGGACCTGACATTCCAGGTTCCTATGCAATATTGCTCTTTACAGCATGGGATCTTGCTTCTATCACAAGTCACATCCACAAATGGGTATTGTTTTCGCTTTGGCTCCATCCCTTCATTCTTTCTGGAGTTATTTCTCCACTGATCTCCAGTAGCATATTGGGCACCTAATGACCTGGCGAGTTCCTCTTTTGGTATCCTATCATTTTGCCTTTTCCTAATGTTCATGGGGTTCTCAAGGCAAGAATACTGAAGTGGCTTGCCATTCGCTTCTCCAGTGGACCACATTCTGTCAGGCCTCTCCACCATGACCCGCCCATCTTGGGTTGCCCCACAGGCATGGCTTGGTTTCATTGAGTTAGACAAGGCTGTGGTCCTAATGTGATTAGATTGACTAGTTTTCTGTGAGTATGGTTTCTGGGTGTCTGCCGTCTGATGCCCTCTTGCAATACTTATCATCCTACTTGGGTTTCTCTTACCTTGGCGTGGGGTATCTCTTCACGGCTGCTCCAGCAAAGCACAGCCACTGTTCCATACCTTGGACAAGGTGTATCTCCTTTCCACCACCGTTTCAGACCTTCAACGTGGTATAGCTCATCTAGGCCCTCCTGTAGTAGATGACCATTACATCTACTACTGCGGGCAGGAATCCCTCAGAAGAAATGGAATAGCCATCTTGGTCAACAAAAGAGTCCGAAATGTAGTACTTGGATGCAATCTCAAAAATGACAGAATGATCTCTGTTCGTCTCCAAGGCAAACCATTCAATATCACAGTAATCCAAGTCTATGCCCCAACCAGTGATGCTGAAGAACATGAAGTTGAACGGTTTTATGAACACCTACAAGACCTTTTAGAACTAACACGCCAAAAGATGTCCTTTTCATTATAGGGGACTGGAATGCAAAAGTAGGAAGTCAAGAAACACCTGGAGTAACAGGCAAATTTGGCCTTGGAATGCGGAATGAAGCAGGGCAAAGACTATTAGAGTTTTGCCAAGAAAATGCACTCGTCATAGCAAAAACCCTCTTCAAACAACACAAGAGAAGACTCTACACATGGACATCACCAGATGGCCGACACCGAAATCAGATTGATTATATTCTTTGCAGCCAAAGATGGAGAAGCTCGATACAGTCAACAAAAACAAGACCGGGAGCTGACTGTGGCTCAGATCATGAACTCCTTATTGCCAAATTCAGACTTAAATTGAAGAAAGTAGAGGAAACTGCTAGACCATTCAGGTATGACCTAAATTAAATCCCTTATGATTATACAGTGGAAGTGAGAAATAGATTTAAGGGTCTAGATCTGATAGTTAGAGTGCCTGATGAACTATGGAATGAGGTTCATGACATTGTGCAGGAGACAGGGATCAAAACCATCTTCATGGAAAAGAAATGCAAAAAAGCTAAATGGGTGTCTGAGGAGGCATTCAAATAGCTGTGAAAAGAGAGGCGAAAAGCAAAGGAGAAAAGGAAAGATATAAGCATCTGAATGCAGAGTTCCAAAGAATAGCAAGAAGAGATAAGAAAGCCTTCTTCAGCGGTCAATGCAAAGAAATAGAGGAAAACAACAGAATGGGAAAGACTAGCGATCTCTTCAAGAAAATTAGACAAACCAGGGGAACATTTCATGCAAAGATGGGCTCGATAAAGGACAGAAATGGTCTGGACCTAACAGAAGCAGAAGATATTTAGAAGAGGTGGCAAGAATACACGGAAGAACTTACAAGAAAGATCTTCACCAGCCAGATAATCATGATGATGTGATCACTCATCTAGAGCCAGACATCTTGGAATGTGAAGTCAAGTGGGCCTTAGAAAGCATCACGATGAACAAAACTAGTGGAGGTGATGGAATTCCAATTGAGCTGTTTCA
>NW_024072567.1:0-5206 GCF_014754425.2 Oryx dammah
AAATGAGATCCATGTTCCAAGCTACTAAGAATCCAAAATGACTCAAGAGAATATTGCTTCAATCTGAAAAGAAAAAAAGGTCAAAATAATATATAAAATCATGCTTTTAAAAACCCATCCCAAGTGAGGTCAAAAAGCAAGAAGATAAAGTTTCAAAATTTGCAATCCCTTTTGAGAAGATGAGCCACATAAACAATTTATCTTTTATCTGATTATAGATATTAGAATAACAGAAATTTTAATAAACTCCCTGCATATTGCACAATGGCCAGAATCCACAATAAACCTTGACATCAGAGAAATTCACACATACTCATATAAAATCTTCCATTGGCCTCCATCAAGTATCATAAGAAATAGTAGATGCAGGGCAGGGGATATGCAATAACCTTTGTTTGGGCCGACTGACTGAGCTTTGCAAGGTCTGAGGTGCAACAGATTTACCTGGAAAACCTAAGAGTATGCAAGCATTCAACAAAGCCTTGCAGTGAGTAAACAAACAAAAACAAAAAGCAAAAAAAGCAGTCTACACTAAGCGCAGGCAGCGGCGGCGAGCTGGCACACTACACTAAGGGTAGCCAAGAAGAGCTACCCCACATCCGAGGTGAGTGGCAGCGGCCTAGAGTGCCAGGCTGCGACGGCACAGGAACGGCCCAGAGGAGCTACCCTGCGTCCGAGGTCAGGGGCGGCCTGGAGAAGCCACCTCGCGCCTGAGGCCAGGGGCAGTGACCCTGAGGAGCCACCCTGAGCCGGAGGCCAGGGGCGGCAACTGGGAGGAGCCACCCACGCCTGAGGCCAGGGCCAGCGGCCTGGAGGAACAACCCTAGGAGCCCTGGCTGCGGGCGCAGGAGGGCCTAGAGGAGCTTTCCCACGTTGAAGGCCAGGAACAGCAGCAGTAAGGAGACACCCCTCGTCCAAGGTAAGGAGCAGCTGCTGTGCTTTGCTGGAGCAGCCGTGAAGAGATATCCCACGCCCAAGGTAAGAGAAACCCAAGTAAGATGGTAGGTGTTGCAAGAGGACATTAGAGGGCAGACACAATGAAACCATACTCACAGAAAACTAGTCATTCTAATCACACTAGGACCACAGCCTTGTCTAAATCAATGAAACCAAGCCATGCCCACGGGGCAACCCAAGATGGGCGAGTCATGGTGGAGAGGTCTGACAGAATGTGGTTCACTGGAGAAGAGAATGGCAAGCCACTTCAGTATTCTTTCCTTGAGAACCCCATGAACAGTATGAAAAGGCAATATGATAGGATATCAAAAGAGGAACTCCCCAGGTCAGTAGGTGCCCATATGCTACTGGAGATCAGTGGAGAAATAAGTCCAGAAAGAATGAAGGGATGGAGCCAAAGCAAAAACAATACCCAGCTGTGAATGTGACTGGTGATAGAAGCAATATCCAATGCTGTAAAGAGCAATATTGCAAAGGAACCTGGAATGTCCCTTCCATGAATCAAGGCAAATTGGAAGTGCTCAAACAAGAGATGACAAGAGTGACTGTCGACATTCTAGGAATCAGCGAACTAAAATGGACTGGAATGGGTGAATTTAACTCAGATGACCATTGTATCTACTACTGTGGGCAGGAATCCCTCAGAAGAAATGGAGTAGCCATCATGGTCAACAAAACAGTCTGAAATGCAGTACTTGGATGCAATCTCAAAAATGACAGAATGATCTCTGTTCATCTCCAAGGCAAACCATTCAATATCAGAGTAATCCAAGTCTATGCCCCAACCAGTAATGCTCAAGAAGCTGAAGTTGAATGGTTTTATGAAGACCTACAAGACCTTTTAGAACAAACACCCCCAAAAGATGTCCTTTTCATTATAGGGGACTGGAATGCAAAAGTAGGAAGTCAAGAAACACCTGGAGTAACAGGCAAATTTGGCCTTGGAATGTGGAATGAAGCAGGGCAAAGACTAATAGAATTTTGCCAAGAAAATGCACTGGTCATAGCAAACATCCTCTTCCAACAACACAAGAGAAGACTCTACACATGGACATCCCCAGATGGTCAAAACTGAAATAAGATTGATTATATTCTTTGCAGCCAAAGATGGAGAAGCTCTATACAGCCAACAAAAACAAGACGAGGAGCTGACTGTGGCTCAAATCATGAACTCCTTATTACAAAATTCAGACTCAAATTGAACAAACTGGGAAAACTGCTAGACCATTCATGTATGACCTAAATCAAATCCCTTATGATTATACAGTGGAAGTGAGAAATAGATTTAAGGGCCTAGATCTGATAGACAGAGTGCCTGATGAACTATGGACTGAGGTTCGTGACATTGTACAGGAGACAGGGATCAAGACCATCCCCATGGAAAAAAGATGCAAACAAGCAAAATGGCTTTCTGGGGAGGCCTTACGAATAGCTGTGAAAAGAAGAGAGGTGAAAAGCAAAGGAGAAAAGGAAAGATATAAGCCTCTGAATGCAGAGTTTCAAAGAATCGCAAGAAAAGATAAGAAAGCCTTCTTCAGCAATCAATGCAAAGAAACAGAGGAAAACAACAGAATGGGAAAGACTAGAGATCTCTTCAAGAAAATTAGAAATACCAAGGGAACATTTCATGTTAAGATGAGCTCGATAAAGGACAGAAATGGTTTGGACTTAACAGAAGCAGAAGATATTAAGAAGAGGTGGCAAGAATACACAGAACAACTGTACAAAAAAGATCTTCATGACCCAGATAATCATGATGATGTGATCACTAATCTAGAGCCAGACATCCTGGAACGTAAAGTCAAGTGGGCCTTAGAAAACATCACTACAAACAAAGCTAGTGGAGGTGATGGAATTCCAGTTGAGCTGTTTCAAATCCTGAAAGATGATGCTGTGAAAGGGCTGCACTCAATATGCCAGCAAATTTGGAAAACTCAGCAGTGGCCACAGGACTGGAAAACGTCAGTTTTCATTCCAATCCCAAAGAAAGGAAATGCCAAAGAATGCTCAAACTGCCACACAATTGTACTCATCTCACATGCTAGCAAAGTAATGCTCGAAATTCTCCAAGCCAGGCTTCAGCAATACATGAACCGTGAACTCCCTGATGTTCAAGGTAGTTTTAGAAAAGACAGAGGAACAAGAGATCAAATTGCCAACATCTGCTGGATCATGGGAAAAGCAAGGGAGTTCCAGAAAAACATCTATTTCTGCTTTCTTGACTATGCCAAAGCCTTTGACTGTGTGGATCACAATAAACTGTGGAAAATTCTGAAAGAGATGGGAGTACCAGACCACCTAACCTGCCTCTTGAGAAATCTGTATGCAGGTCAGGAAACAACAGTTAGAACTGGACAGGGAGCAACAGACTGGTTGCAAATGGGAAAAGGAGTACGTCAAGGCTGTATATTGTCACTCTGCTTATTTAATTTCTATGTGGAGTACATCATGAGAAATACTGGACTGGAAGAAACACAAGCTGGAATCAAGCTTGCCGGGAGAAATATCAATAACCTCAGATATGCAGATGACACCACTTTTATGGCAGAAAGTGAAGAGGAACTAAAAAGCCTGTTGGTGAAAGTGAAAGAGGAGAGTGAAAAAGTTGGCTTAAAGTTCAACATTTAGAAAACTAAGATCATGGCATTCTGTCCCATCACTTCATGGAAATAGATGGGGAAACAGTAGAAACAGTGTCAGACTTTATTTTGGGGGGCTCCAGAATCACTGCAGATGGTGTTTGCAGCCATGAAATTAAAAGACGCTTACTCCTTGGAAGAAAAGTTATGACCAACCTAGATAGTATATTCAAAAGCAGAGACATTAGTTTGCCGCCTAAAGTCTGTCTAGTCAAGGCTATGGTTTTCTCTGTAGTCATGTATGGATGTGAGAATTGGACTGTAAAGAAGGCTGAGCATCAAAGAATTGATGCTTTTGAACTGTGGTGTTGGAGAAGACTCTTGAGAGACCCTTGGACTGCAGGGAGATCCAATCAGTCCATTCTGAAGGAGATCAACCCTGGGATTTCTTTGGAAGGAATGATGCTAAAGCTGAAGCTCCAGTAGTTTGGCCACCTCATGAGAAGAGTTGACTCATTGGAAAAGACTCTGATGCTACGAGGGATTGGGGGCAGGAGGAGAAAGGGACGACCAAGGATGAGATGGCTGGATGGCATCACGGACTCGATGGACTTGAGTCTGAGTGAACTCCGGGAGATGGTGATGGACAGGGAGATCTGGCGTGCTGCGATTCATGGGGTTGCAAAGAGTTGGACACGACTGAGCGACTGAACTGAACTGAACGAACCACTGGAATAGGTCAAGAGCACAGAGACTGCCCACAAGACAAGTATTCAGGGTCTGCTAAAGGTTGAGGATGGAACAGGAAAACTAACAGAATCTTCTGGTGCTTCAGGTCTTCCACTACAGATAGTAGAATTTCACTGGAGGAATGTGAAGTTTGTGGTGGAGTTGATGTAGTGTAGCAACAACAAAACTCAGCACAGGTGAATTACTACACTGAATAAATGCCCCCCACAATCATCTAACCAAAATAGAGGTTGTGCTAGTTTTCAAATATAAATTTTATTATCTCAATATCCACTTTTTTTTTACAGTGCTAACCATGCAATAAAAATGGAGTCAAGCAAAAACAAGAAACAAACAAAAACAAACAAACAAAAAACCCAAGTTAAAACTATGCATCATAATGAGAGAAGACAAAGAACAGAAACAATATCAGAAATAAACCTAATGTGGAACAATCAGGGCCTTTGAAATCACTATTTCGATGTTGAAAGATCTACTGGAAAGGTGAATAACACACATGAACACATTAAAAGTTTTTAAAGACTGCATGCTATTAATAGAGTTAAGTGGAAATCCTATAAAAGTAAAGCACAATATCAGTGACTAAGAATTCTTTTAAAGGAATTAACAGAAAATATATGAACAAATTGGTGGAAAGAACCATACAATCTGAGATAGGTCAATAGTCACTAACCATGTGGAAACACAGAAATAGAGAGAAAAAAATATTCTGAGCCTTCAATAGTTTAGGATATCCCCCAGTACAATGCCAAAAGGTTTCTTCCGCACATAACTTGAAAAATAAAAATAGAAGAAGTAAAGAAAGAGGCAGGAAAAATACTTGAAGAGAAAATTTCCCAAAATTAATAAAAGAGACAAATGACCAATCCAAGGTCACAGAACCCCAAACAAAACAAATATAAGATAAATATGGCCTTGTA
>NW_024072568.1:0-5206 GCF_014754425.2 Oryx dammah
TTCACAGTCCAACTCTCACATACATACATGACTACTGGAAAAACCATGGCCTTGACTAGACGGACCTTAGTCGGCAAAGTAATGTCTCTGCTTTTGAATATGCTATCTAGGTTGGTCATAACTTTTCTTCCAAGGAGTAAGCGTCTTTTAATTTCATGGCTGCAATCACCATCTGCAGTGATTTTGGAGCCCCCCAAAATAAAGGTTGACACTGTTTCCACTGTTTCCCCATCTATTTCCCATGAAGTGATTTTTTTTTTTTTTTTTTTTTTTTTTTTTTTTTTTTTTTTTTTTTTTAGTTCCTCTTCACTTTCTGCCATTAAAGGTGGTGTCATCTGCATATCTGAGGTTATTGATATTTCTCCCGGCAATCTTCATTCCAGCTTGTGTTTCTTCCAGTCCAGCATTTCTCATGATGTACTCTGCATGTAAGTTAAATAAACAGAATGACAATATACAGCCTTGACGTACTCCTTTTCCTATTTGGAACCAGTCTGTTGTTCCATGTCCAGTTCTAACTGTTGCTTCCTGACCTGCATACAGATTTCTCAAGAGGCAGGGCAAGTGGTCTGGTATTCCCATGTCTTTCAGAATTTTCCACAGTTTCTGGTGATCCACACAGTCAAAGGCTTTGGCATACTCAATAAAGTAGAAATAGATGTTTTTCTGGAACCCTCTTGCTTTTTCCATGATCCAGCGGATGTTGGCAATTTGATCACTAGTTCCTCTGCCTTTTCTAAAACCAGCTTGAACATCTGGAAGTTCATGGTTCACGTATTGCTGAAGCCTAGCTTGGATTTTGAGCATTACTTTGACCATGTGAGATGAGGGCAATTTTGTGGTAGTTTGAGCATTCTTTGGTATTGCCTTTCTTTGGGATTGGAATGAAAACTGACCTTTTCCAGTCCTGTGGCCACTGTTGAGTTTTCCAAATTTGCTGGCATATTGAGTGCAGCACTTTCACAGCATCATCGTTCAGGATTTGAACCAGCTCAACTGGAATTCCATCACCTCCACTAGCTTTGTTTGTAGTGATGCTTTCTAAGGCCCACTTGACTTCACATTCCAGGATGTCTGGCTCTAGGTGAGTGATCACACCATCGTGATTATCCGGGTCATGAAGATCTTTTTTGTACAGTTCTTCTGTGTATTCTTGCCACCTCTTCTTAATATCTCTGCTTCTGTTAGGTCCATACCATTTCTGTCCTTTATCGAGCCCATCTTTTCATGAAATGTTCCCTTGGTATCTCTAATTTTCTTGAAGAGATCTCTAGTCTTTCCCATTCTGTTCTTTTCCTCTATTTCTTTGCATTGATCACCGAAGAAGGCTTTTTTTTTTTTTATCTCTTCTTGCTATTCTTTGGAACTCTGCATTCAGATGCTTATATCTTTCCTTTTTTCCTTTACTTTTCACTTCTCTTCTTTTCACAGGTATTTGTAAGGCCTCCCCAACAGCCATTTTGCTTTTTTGCATTTCTTTTCCATGGGGATGGTCTTCATCCCTGTCTCCTGTACAATGTCACGAACCTCATTGCATAGTTCATCAGGCACTCTTTCTATCAGATCTAGGCCCTTAAATCTATTTCTCACTTCCACTGTATAATCATAAGGGATTTGATTTAGGTCATACCTGAATGGTCTAGCATGGTAGATATTCTAGCTGTTTTTCCTACTTTCTTTATTTTAAGTCTAAATTTGGTAATAAGGAATTCATGATCTGAGCCACAGTCAGCTCCTGGTCTTGTTTTTGTTGACTGTATAGAGCTTCTCCATCTTTGGCTGCAAAGAATATAATCAATCTGATTTCAGTGTTGACCATCTGGTGATGTCCATGTGTAGAGTCTTCTCTTGTGTTGTTGGAAGAGGGTGTTTGCTATGACCAGTGCACTTTCTTGGCAAAATTCTATTAGTCTTTGCCCTGCTTCATTCTGCATTCCAAGGCCAAATTTGCCTGTTACTCCAGGTGTTTCTTGACCTCCTACTTTTGCATTCCAGGCCCCTATCATGAAAAGGACATGTTTTTTAGGTGTTAGTTCTAAGAGGTCTTGTAGGTCTTCATAGAACCATTCAACTTCAGCTTCTTCAGCATTATTGGTTGGGGCATAGACTTGGATAACTGATATTGAATGGTTTGCCTTGAAAATGAACAGAGATAATTCTGTCATTTTTGAGATTGCATCCAAGTACTGCATTTCAGACTCTTTTGTTGACCATATGGCTACTCCATTTCTTCTGAGGGATTCCTGCCTGCACTAGTAGATATAATGGTCATCTGAGTTAAATTCACCCATTCCAGTCCATTTTTGTTCACTGATTCCTAGAATGTCGATGTTCACACTTGCCATGTCTTGTTTGACCACTTCCAATTTGCCTTGATTCATGGACCTGACATTCCAGGTTCCTATGCAATATTGCTCTTTACCACATCAGACCTTGCTTCTATCACCCATCACATCCACAGCTGGGTATTGTTTTTGCTTTGGCTCCATCCCTTCATTCTTTCTAGAGTTATTTTGTTGTTTTTCCCTTGTCTTCTTCTTCTGAGACTCTTATGATTTGAATATTGGGGCATTTAAAACTGTCCTGGACGTCTCTGAGATTGTCCTCATTTCTTTTAACTCATTTTTCTTTTTTTCCTTTCTCGAATTATGAGTCTCAGAAGAAGAAGACAAAAAGAAAGAACATGAGAAAATACTTGAGGAGATAATAGTTGAATACTACCCTAAAATGGGGAAGGAAATAATCACCCAAGTCCAAGAAATCCAGAGAGTCCCAAACAGGATAAACCCAAGGCAAAACACCCCAAGACACATATTAATCAAATTAACAAAGATCAAACACAAAGAATGAATATTAAAAGCAGCAAGGGAAAAACAACAAATAACACACAAAGGGATTCCCATAATGATAACAGCTGAGCTTTCGATAGAAACTCTTCAGGCCAGGGGGAATGGCAAGACATACTTAAAGTGATGAAAGAAAATAACCTACAGCCCAGATTACTGTACCCAGCAAAGATCTCATTCAAATATGAAGGAGAAATCAAAAGCTTTACAGACAAGCAAAAGCTGAGAGAATTCAGCACCACCAAACCAGCTCTCCAACAAATGCTAAAGGATACTCTCTAGACAGGAAACACAAAAAGGGTGTATAAACCCGAACCCAAAACAATAAAGTAAATGGCAACGTGATCATACTTATCAATAATTACCTTAAACATAAATGGGTTGAATGCCCCAACCAAAATACAAAGACTGGCTGAATGGTTACAAAAACAAGACCCCTATATATGTTGTCTACAAGAGACCCACCTCAAAAAAGGGGACACATACAGACTGAAAGTGAAAGGCTGGAAAAAGATTTTCCATGCAAATAGAGACCAAAAGAAAGTAGGAGTAGCAATACTCATATCAGATAAAATAGACTTTAAAACAAAAGCTGTGAAAAGAGACAAAGAAAGACACCACATAATGATCAAAGGATCAATCCAAGAAGAAGATATAACAATTATAAATATATATGCACCCAACATAGGAGCACCATAATATGTAAGACAAATGCTAACAAGTATGAAAGGGGAAATTAACAATAACACAATAATAGTGGGAGATTTTAATACTCCACTCACACCTATAGATAGATCAACTAAACAGAAAATTAACAAGAAAACACAAACTTTAAATGATACAATAAACCAGTTAGACCTAATTGATATCTATAGGACATTTCACCCCAAAACAATGAATTTCACCTTTTTCTCAAGTGCACATGGAATCTTATCCAGGATAGATCACATCCTGGGCCATACATCTAGCCTTGGTAAATTCAAAAAAATTGAAATCATTCCAAGCATCTTTTCTGACCACAATGCAGTAAGATTAGATCTCAATTACAGGAGGAAAAACTGTAAAAAATTCCAACATATGTAGCCTGAACAACACGCTGCTGAATAACCAACAAATCACAGAAGAAATAAAAAAAGAAATCAAAGTATGCATAGAAATGAATGAAAATGAAAACACAACAACCCAAACCTGTGGGACACTGTAAAAGCAGTGCTAAGGGGAAAGTTCATAGCAATACAGGCATACCTCAAGAAACAAGAAAAAATTCAAATAAATAACCTAACTCTACACCTAAAGAAACTAGAAAAGGAAGAAATGAAGAACCTCAGGGTTAGTAGAAGGAAAGAAATCTTAAAAATTAGGGCAAAAATAAATGCAAAAGAAACAAAAGAGACCATAGCAAAAATCAACGAAGCCAAAAGCTGGTTCATTGAAAGGATAAATAAAATTGACAAACCATTAGCCAGACTCATCAAGAAACAAAGGGAGAAAAATAAAATCATTAAAATTAGAAATGAAAATGGAGAGATCACAACAGACAACATAGAAATACAAAGGATCATAAGAGACTACTATCAGCAATTATCTTCCAATAAAATGGACAACATGGAAGAAATGGACAAATTTTTCAAAAAGTACTACTTTCCAAAACTGAACCTGGAAGAAATAGAAAATCTTTACAGACCTATCACAAGCATGGAAATTGAAACTGTAATCAGAAATCTTCCAGCAAACAAAAGCCCAGGTCCAGACGGCTTCACAGCTGAATTCTACCAAAAATTTAGAGAAGAGCTAATACCTATCTTACTCAAACTCTTCTAGAAAATTGCAGAGGAAGGTCAACTTCCAAACTCATTCTATGAGACCACCATCACCCTAATACCAAAACCTGACAAAGATGCCACACACAAAAAAAGAAAATTACAGGCCAATATCACTGAGCAACACAGATACAAAAATCCTTAACAAAATTCTAGCAATCAGAATCCAACAACACATTAAAAAGATCATCCACTGTGACCAAGTGGGCTTTATCCCAGGGATGCAAGGATTCTTCCATATCCACAAATCAATCAATGTAATACAGCACATTAACAAATTGAAAAATAAAAGCTATATGATTATCTCAATAGATGCAGAGAAAGCCTTTGACAAAATTAAACATTCATTTATGATAAAAACTCCCCGAAAGCAGGAATAGAAGGAACATACCTCAACATAATAATAGCTATATATGACAAATACACAGCAAACTAAAAGCTATATATGACAAACCCACAGCAAACATTATTCTCAATGGTGAAAAACTGAAAGCATTTCCCCTAAAGTCAGGAACAAGACAAGGGTGCCCACTTTCACCA
>NW_024072569.1:0-5205 GCF_014754425.2 Oryx dammah
CATGTCAATGTATGGCAAAACCAATACAGAATTGTAAAGTAAAATAAAAATAAATAAATAAAACAGAAAACAGAAGCAGAATGGTTAGAAATTCAATAAAGATGAAAAATGGTCCACATCAAAAATAAGTAATTAATTAAAAATGAAAAGCTATGTGAGTGTACTAAGTACAGTTGAAAATATCCACAAGAGGGGCAATTTTTAATGAACATATGTTACCAAAATTGACAAAAAAATTTTTTTAATGTTTCAGTGGACAGATGACCATAGATGAAATTAAAATTTACTTAAATCTCTATAAAGTACAACCCAGATTATTTTACAAGGGAATATCAAAAAAGAAAATGATGGCAATGAAGAATAACTGTCTTATTTAAACAATTCCAGAACTTAGAAAAAGATTGAAAGTTTCCTGCTCATTCTACAACGTTCATATAACATTGACCCAAAACTGGATAAAGAGAGCACAAATACATATATACACACACCTAAAGTTAGTATCATTATAAATTATCTAAATGCAAGGATCTCCAATAAAATATTAACAAATCCAGAGGCATATTAGAAAACTAATGAACACAAGCATTTATGCATATTATTTGCATGTATAAGCAACTTCACTTTCACTTTTCACTTTCATGCATTGGAGAAGGAAATGGCAACCCACTCCAGTGTTCTTGCCTGGAGAATCCCAGGGAGGGGGCAGCCTGGTGGGCTGCCGTCTATGGGGTCACACAGAGTCGGACCCGACTGAAGTGACTTAGCAGCAGCAGTAGCAGTAGTTATATATAGTTAGATATATATTAACAACAAGACATTAGATTATATATATTGTGTTTTTTCACTTAAAATCTTGTTAAAAAATCTTGATTTCTTATCTTCAACAAGGTTACTTTGTCAGTTGCATAGTATTCCATTGTAATCACCATGTTAAGGCAAAATAAGGAAATAATTTACTCATATTAATCACAGAGCTTATTTGCAGTGATATTAGGCAAAAAGCAAACACCTGACAGTTACACATTCTATGCTAGTTTCAGTAACTCACCAAGTAACTATGAAATCAACTGTTAATTTTCTATTTTAGTGAGAATAACATGGCAGAAAGAGAAGGTGGACAGTGAGAGGTAATTCTAAAGATCTGGTGAACTAAAAGTAGTTCATGTGTGGGCTATCTATTGCCTAAACTAAAGGGCAATAAGGGAGCCAGGGGTAGGAGAGACCAGGAATTTGAGGGAGAATACCAAGGCTTTTCTGGTGGCTCAGACAGTAAAGAATCTGCCTGCAGTGCAGGAGACCTGGGATCAATCTCTGGGTAGGGAAGATCCCCAGGAGGAGGAAATGGCAACCCACTCCAATATTCTTGCCTGGAGAATTCCATGGACAGAGGAGTCTGGTAGGCTGCAGGCCATGGATTCGCAAAGAGTCAGACACAACTGAGTGACTGATACACCAAGTGCCAACTCAAATGAAGACAATTTGAAAACAGCAAGAACTTACACTGTTATAGAGCATCTAATTTCAAAGAGTCTCTACCAGGCTCTCCACAAAGGGAAGAAAAATGCATGATTATTATTCTTCACAGATATTTTTGAGGTTCTACTATAAACCAGGCAGAGAAATTGGCAAGACACAGTCACTTAATGAAGCTTGAAAGTGTCCACTGTAATGGATGAGATCAGGTAAAAACATTTATGAAAAGAAGTCGTCCATGGAGAGAATGTAAGGATCGCATGTGAGACCCTTTCAAGCTAGCTTAGCTCTGATATAGCTGTATAAATAGGGCAGCAGGAGTTACATTGATCGATTCCACATTTGGATTAGTTGTGATTAATTAATTCGCCAGAACCCAAAGCTTCTCCTCCATATAAATTAAGAACTTTTAATTTTGGCTGGTGTTGTTCCTTTCCAACTATATTAAAAGGTTTTTTCCCAATGACTTCCATTTTTCTAGGATCTCAAACCCCCAGGTCACCGGGGAACATGCCCTTGGTCCAAGCAAGCATTGGATCTCTGTTTCTCCATCCACAGTGACTGGTCCAAGAAAGGATCTAAGCATGGCTTCAGGAAACCTTGTCCTGGAAGTTGTACATGGGCTTCGTAAGACACAGTTCTCTTTATACTTCTTTGCTCAACAAGGAAGTTGGAAATCCAGGGATATCCATAACCATCTTTCATGCCAGATGGAAAGTTCTTGTTTGCAACACAGAGGATGAAGTAAACATAAGAATGAAAGAGACAAACTGAGAGATAGATCAAGAAAAATGACGTATGGGGTGAGATTCACCTCCAGCTTTCCATGAATGAATGAATTTGTTTTTTACATTAGTTAAAATTTTTGACCCTTACAATCAAATGCCTCCTGAATATATCTTCCTAATATCTACCCTGCTCCTAAGAGACTTTCATATGTGAATGATTCATGCGACACCCTAGCACCACCATTTTTTGAGTATACTGTCTCCATGACCCTAAATCTCAATCTACTTCAAACACCACTGGACCCTTGTCATTACTCAAAACTGCCACACTATGAAGGGCTATCCTCTAATAATTAGAGAGATACACATATTCATTAGTAGCTGGATTATGAAAGATCAACAGTGACAGATTGCTTAATATAATTAGGTGTTATAAAGTTTTTAAAAAGATTCTTTCCTATTTGGGGTAGTAATACTGAAAAAAAGTTCAAGGGTTCTTTATAATTTCTAGCTAAGCATATGGCACTTAAAAGAATAGATCGTGTAAATGATTTTCACAGCCCCTATTTTAAAACACAAGATATCCTTATATATTGATTGGTCTTTAACCAAAATAGACAAAAAGGGAAAACCGTATTATTCTATTCTTGCTGAAAGCTAAGTATAATTGATCTTTTTTTCCCCCTTCATATTTCTTTCAGCCTTATGCTGCATTTTTAGGAAGCATATAGAGTTAATTGAATGTGATGAGTGACTGAAGTGTTTTGAGATAGCACTGGGATAATAGAGAGGTAAGGAGCTGGGCCATAGTTAATCATAACAACATCCCACTTAAAAGCTGGAATGCATCAGCAGTCTGCTGTTGCCATATTGATTTTGCTTAGCCCTTCTGGATGGAGTATCAGGGAGATTTTCCAATGCAGAATCAGGACAGATGGTAGGGAGGTTGGGGGAAAAAATAGTCTTGCAGTGTAATAGGAGTCAAAGCAAAGCTTTTTGAAAAATATTATTATAACTCCTTGACAAACAACTGACATCAAACCAAAAACATCTGTTAGTACCATGGCATAAATCAATGGCACAAGAACCTTTCGCTCTTCAGCAATGTTCACTAGTTCTCTAGCTGTTTACTTTTTATCAACGAGGTTACACCTTGCAGGACTATTGGTATGACTCTCTTACAGATGAGTTCCTCAAATCATTTTAAAAATCATGATATAATACCATTAATTAGATTGCCGTTTCAGGGGAAATCTTGACCTGAAAAGGAATTTTCAAAATTACATTTAATTACAGAGTGTTTAAATTTTATATCTTTAATAAAAAAGATCATATTCATGAATCAAATGCTAATGTTAATGACTCATAATTTCCTATGAGATCAATATAGAAGCTCATATCATGTTATTCTTGTGATGCAAAAAAGATGGAAGTCCACTCTTCTATAGGAAGTGATCAGTTTTATTTATTTTACCCAAAGCATTGGAAGTGACTACTTTAAAGGAGTCACCTCTATATAGTTACTACACTCTATCTCCCTTACATCTATCTTTCACTTACTAACATTTTATTTTTGGATCTTTAGAATTTGAGAGGAACCAAGATAATTATAATTCTATGTACTTGCAAAAAGAGCACAGTGGGGGAAAAAAGTAGAATTTTGAGGTCAAGGGTTTTAATTCAATTCTACCACGTACTAAGTTTTTGACCTTAGACAGTTTACTTAACCTTTTAAACCTTCAATTCCTCAATGCAAAATTGGAATGATATCAAATAATGTTAAATATTATTAAGAAGATTAGATACGTAATTATCTAAAAGTGCCTGGATTAGTCCCCTTACTGTCCCTCAGTCTCAGCAAGAAAGTCTACTATCTCTTTAAAGAGAGCGTAAGGGACTGGATAATTTTCAAGTGGAGTTGCTTACCTCTTCAATGAGTCTAATGCATTGCTTGGGTCTAGTCCTAATACCAGAAGACTGACTCCCTACATTTTTCTAGAGCTAACAATTTATGGCTGTGAGGAAAGGCAATTCAGCCAGAAATTGCTGCTCAATGCACTGCTTGGGTCTCTGTCTTTCTGCAGGAGGGGCAAAAGCTGAAGCTAAAAGTGAGGCACCAGGACCAAGGCCAAAGGAGTAGAAGCAGAATTTCAGGAGAAGTTTGCTTCTGCACTGGGCAAGCTGCCAGGTGGCTGCAAGAGCCAAAGAAGAATAGTCCAAGGGTGTATATGCAATGACCTCAAGTTGGGTTAAGCCAGGGGCCTAACTAATTGAATGCACTGAAATCGGTTCTGAGAGATTAAATATTAACACTAACTGTAATTGGGTTCCCTTGTAGCTCAGTCTATAAAGAATCTGCCTGCACTGCAGGATACCTGGGTTCAATTCCTGGGTTGGGAAGAATCCCTGGAGAAGGAAATGGCAAACCCACTCCAGTGTTCTTGCCTGGAGAATCCCATGGACAGAGGAGCCTGGCAGGCTATAGTCCATGGGCCGCAAGAGTTGGACATGCCTTAGTGACAAAATCACCACCACCAACAACAACTGTAATTGACCAACACAGGCAACTCTTTGTTCTCCACAAGGAGGTGGCCTTGACCTCTGCCTTTGAGCTGAAGTCAGTTCACTGAAGGAACGAAGATGACTTGTGCCTTGCTAAAACATAGCTGTCTCCAGTCCTGCTCTGACACTCAGCTCCTAGACAGATTTGACTCATTTTTTTTTTTTTTTTTGAAAGGACATAGAGTCAGGTATATTTTGTGAGACAAGGTCTTCACTTTTATGACTCGGTTGGTCACTGCCTTAAATCCTAGCCCGTGTTGTCACTACCACTCTTTAGTACTTTATTTGTTCTGTGTTTGCCTTTTGATCTCCTCCTACTGTCTCTAGAGGTAGGAATGCAGGTTTAGTTAAGATAATTGAGGACATAATGCTTGAGCTGGAAAGTGCAGCCGTTAAAAAGAATACATTTGAATCAGTTCTGATGAGATGGATGAAACTGGAG
>NW_024072570.1:0-5204 GCF_014754425.2 Oryx dammah
GGATAAGGATTGGAAAATAGAAGATTAGAAATGGGTTTTGAGATGGGGGAACTGAATGGAGAGACTCTCTAGGGGGAAGACTGTAATTCAACTGGGAGACACAAAGACAAGCATCAAGGACAAGCACAATGCGATGGCAAGCATCTGCATTAAGAGATGGGGCCTCAAGAAATCAGTCATGCTAAAGAGGTTTTTGAGAAGGTTTAGAATACTAACCATTTTGATCTTGAACTTCTATAGAAAAATGAAGTGAAATTTTAAGGTCAGTATCATGGGAAAGAAACACTAAGAAACAAACTGTATTACAAAATACATATTTAAATTCATTTTGATCTGAATGCAAAAAACCAGATACGCAATGTGGATGAAGAGCCATTTAGCAAGGGAGCATTCTTCCAGAGGATTACAGTGGTTAAAAAGGAAACGTAGTGTCTTAATAATGGCATCCTACTCCAGCACTCTTGCTTGGAAAATCCCATGGACGGAGGAGCCTGGTGGGCCGCAGTCCATGGGGTCGCTAAGAGTTGGACACGACTGAGCGAGTTCACTTTCACTTTTCGCTTTCATGCATTGGAGAAGGAGACAGCAACCCACTCAGGTGTTCTTGCCTGGAGAATCCCAGGGAAGGGGGGAGCGTCATGGGCTGCCATCTGTGCAGTCGCACGGAGTCGGACACGACTGAGGCGACTTAGCAGCAGTAGCAGCAGCAGGGTCTTAATGGTCTGGGAGCACTGAAATGATACTTCTGAAGTTTACCTTTGAAACATGTATTTTTCCTATTTTACCTTTTCCAGCAGTAGTGCTATAAATTCTCAGTTGACTTCTTCTAAGTTTTTGGCCATTAGTTAATAGATGGGGTTACCATCATGAGTGTAATACCTAAAATGTACTCAGAAGCCATTATGTAAACAATTTGCACCTGTGTTACAGAGAAAACGTAAGATTTTCTTTCTGCCATAATTCTGCTCACAGTTTTGTTAACTGAGGAATACATAAAATCCAGTAATGCAAATTTCTATTTTACCGGTGCTTAAATGAAGCAGGTCTTAATGAAATCATGAGAAAAGGAGGCATTATAGTACTAAATGACAGGGAGAGTGTTTGTAAATTAAAAAAAACTAAGCTTTATTGGTGAAAACTCACGCTATGGAAACTTGGAAAAGGCAAAACCTTGAAATGTATTAATGCTAACATTTAGTTGACAGAAAACCATCTCTGCCTAGACTGTTCCATATGAGAAATCATAGAAATATTAATGGTGGAAATTGGTGGAGTAGCAATTGCAACAGACAACCTTCGTTTGGAAAGACTCCATTAACAAGGCAAATTATGTTAGTTATATGTAGGATGCTGTTGGGGAAGATGATAATTGAGTGTTGAAAACAAAGTTATGAGAAACAAAGGAAACCATGCTTAGGTTCACAGTGAAAAACATTAGGAGATGTGCCGTTTTCCCTCTCACACTAGCTGATCAGCAAAAGGAAAAGCTCCAACGTGTTCCATTAAAAGAACAATGTCAGAGAAGGAAGAGGTCAAAAATTTGAAGCACTTCCTCAGCTTTCTTTTGGGATCTAATGGGCCACCATTTGTTACCATTAAAACCAAAAATTTCCAAGTCTTCTCATACGAATGAGAAGTAACTGTCTTCAGTCCCTATATTCCATTGTGCTAAAGGACCCAAGATTGGAAATGGCCCCATTAGAGAGGTTAATTTAGGAGTTCTGAGTTCAACAGTATCAGATCCTTGGGTTTCTATTGGCACTTTTACCTATTTCAGAATAGAAAATTAGTGTGAATTGATATATGAGCAACCTATTTAAAAAGAGATGAGTAAACATAAAGGGACCTTTTGTACACAAGGGCTAATGGATAAGTAATCACTTTTAGCCTCCTACTATACTGCTAAATTCTATTTCCTCTGAAACAAAGATGTAAATGAAAAACAGCAAGAGAATAAGGGAGATAAACATTTAGTATTTGAATTAGTGTCTACTGGAGATGGAATTCCAGTTGAGCTGTTTCAAATCCTGAAAGATGATGCTGTGAAAGTGCTGCACTCAATATGCCAGCAAATTTGGAAAACTCAGCAGTGGCCACAGGACTGGAAAAGGTCAGTTTTCATTCCAATCCCAAAGAAAGGCAATGCCAAAGAATGCTCAAACTACCGCACAATTGCACTCATCTCACATGCTAGTAAAGTAATGCTCAAAATTCTCCAAGCCAGCCTTCAGCAATACGTGAACCGTGAACTCCCTGATGTTCAAGCTGGTTTTAGAAAAGGCAGAGGAACCAGAGATCAAATTGCCAACATCCGCTGGATCATGGAAAAAGCAAGAGAGTTCCAGAAAAACATCTATTTCTGCTTTATTGACTATGACAAAGCCTTTGACTGTGTGGATCACTGTAAACTGTGGAAAATTCTGAAAGAGAGGGGAATACCAGACCACCTAACCTGCCTCTTGAGAAATCTGCATGCAGGTCAGGAAGCAACAGTTAGAACTGGACATGGAACAACAGACTGGTTCCAAATAGGAAAAGGAGGACGTCAAGGCTGTATATTATCAGCCTGCTTATTTAACTTCTATGCAGAGTACATCATGAGAAACGCTGGGCTGGAAGAAGCCCAAGCTGGAATCAAGATTGCCGGGAGAAATATCAATAACTTCAGATATGCAGATGACACCACCGTTATGGCAGAAAGTGAAGAGGAACTAAAAAGCCTCTTGATGAAAGTGAAAGAGGAGAGTGAAAAAGTTGGCTTAAAGCTCAACATTCAGAAAACGAAGGTCATGGCATCCGGACCCATCACTTCATGGGAAATAGATGGGGAAACAGTGGAAACAGTGTCAGACTTTATTTTTGTGGGCTCCAAAATCACTGCAGATGGTGACTGCAGCCATGAAATTAAAAGACGCTTACTCCTTGGGAGAAAAGTTATGACCAACCTAGAGAGGACATTCAAAAGCAGACACATTACTTTGCCGACTAAGGTCCGTCTAGCCAAGGCTATGGTTTTTCCTGTGGTCATGTATGGATGTGAGAGTTGGACTATGAAGAAGGCTGAGCGCCGAAGAATTGATGCTTCTGAACTGTGGTGTTGGAGAAGACTCTTGAGAGCCCCTTGGACTGCAAGGAGATCCAACCAGTCCATTCTGAAGGAGATCAGCCCTGGGATTTCTTTGGAAGGAATGATGCTGAAGCTGAAAGCCCAGTACTTTGGCCACCTCATGAGAAGAGTTGACTCATTGGAAAAGACTCTGATGCTGGGAGGGATTGGGGGCAGGAGGAGAAAGGGATGACAGACAATGAGATGGCTGGATGGCATCACGGACTCGATGGACTTGAGTCTGAGTGAACTCTGGGAGACAGTGATGGACAGGGAGGCCTGGCGTGCTGCGATTCATGGGGTCGCAAAGAGTCGGACACGACTGAGCAACTGAACTGAACTCAACTGAAATATATCTTTAAAGTTGTATTTTGCACCAAAAGAAATTTTGAGTTAAAAGAGGCTGCACAATACTATGGGACTTCCTTATTAGATAAAGCATTTGCATACCTGGGAACAACTGGATAATAAGATCAAGTGGAATGAGAGAGAAGGTTTAGAGCTCACATGTAAGTCAGGAATTTCATCTGAATTACTAGTCTCTAAAGAGCAGAAGGCAGAGTAATTTACTCAACCAATTTGGAGTTTTCTGTTCACTTAATTAAGTTTTGGGTCAGTACCAATCACATAGTTATTGTCCCTTGAAAGGTCACAGTGATTCAACATCTGTGGTCATTTACACAAAAACATCTATTGCATAGTAGTGATGTGGTGATCAGCCTGATATCCCTCGTCCCTACAAAAATTAGAATCAAATCAAGACAACTCTCAGGAGACATAAAAAGGGGGAAGAAAACCTACTGCAGTACATAGACAAGAATAGGTATATAATGAAAAGCAAGGAATAGGAATAGTTGGAACAAGAGAAAAACAGATGGAAGAAGTTGACATGAAAGTAGTACATATACAAACAATTGGAGAGGGATGATGGGAAGGATGAGTGAATGGATGCCAAAGATATGGAAAGTGAGGGAATGGTCTTAGTCATTTAAATGGTATGGGAAAAGTGTCAGAAATACTTACCAATTTTATCCCCAAAAAAACCTGAAAAATAAAATTAAGAGATCCATGTAAATACCGAAAGGTACAAACACAAAATAATTCTATTCTATCCTAAAATTTGCATTTACAATTCAGTTTATTAGTGTTCAGAAATACACATATGCACACACATAAAACACTCATATAGAGCATGCATATACACGAAGAGCTCCCACAGGAATATCAACACCCACAACCGGACACATCCACAAGGAGAAATCCTCCTTTTTGCTCAATACAGTCTCCAGAAATTAAGAGGGGGCAAAAATTAAGTCAATTTACTATATTGAGAGAGAATTTCAGGAACGCTAGTTAAAGAAGTTTTTAATCACTTTGGCATTAGTTAGGCATTCATTGTTCACTTTGTAAGATGTGATAAGGTATTTGGAAGCTAACGCGTATATGAGGAATCAGGGTAGCTTTGCTCATTATACTAGATGCAAATACTGAATTACAGGGTTAAAAACATTCTAGAGATTACTCTTCATTATGAGCTATGTGCCTCTAATCACATTTAGTGTCAACCAATGAATACATCACCTTGATTTGGGATGTTTCTGTTTTGATCCACACCTGAATGAAGCCCATGTGATTTATGTCCAGTGCCTATAAGAAAAATACAACATTCAATGCCAGTGAAGCAAGAATTACCACTTTTCCAAGAAAGTACTCCAAGAACAACTTTAGAAATATGTCTATATCTGGGAAGCCTAGGCTAATCCTATTTGGGCACAGTGGAAGAATGAGTGTCAAGCTCATGGATCAAGAAATAAAGCAGAATGCTTACATGCTTTGAAGGGAGAATGAGAGGCAAACTTCACTGAGCACATTAGGCATCTTCTTCTCTATCTTTGCAGGTTTGGGGAAGTCTCATCACAATAAATATGGGCCCTAGATACAGGCATTTTACAGAGGTCCTAACAAGGGATGTGTCCTTGGAGATAAACAGAATGGAACTCAATGCCGTTTAACATAATGTCCTTCCTCATATCCATTTTGTAGTGAGCCTACGACATGTCTCTGAAAAACAGGAACAAGCTAATGTCTACAGGAAAGA
>NW_024072571.1:0-5203 GCF_014754425.2 Oryx dammah
GGATAAGGATTGGAAAATAGAAGATTAGAAATGGGTTTTGAGATGGGGGAACTGAATGGAGAGACTCTCTAGGGGGAAGACTGTAATTCAACTGGGAGACACAAAGACAGGCATCAAGGACAAGCACAATGCAATGGAAAGCATCTGCATTAAGAGATGGGGCCTCAAGAAATCAGTCATGCTAAAGAGGTTTTTGAGAAGGTTTAGAATACTAACCATTTTGATCTTGAACTTCTATAGAAAAATGAAGTGAAATTTTAAGGTCAGTATCATGGGAAAGAAACACTAAGAAACAAACTGTATTACAAAATACATATTTAAATTCATTTTGATCTGAATGCAAAAAACCAGATACGCAATGTGGATGAAGAGCCATTTAGCAAGGGAGCATTCTTCCAGAGGATTACAGTGGTTAAAAAGGAAACGTAGTGTCTTAATAATGGCATCCTACTCCAGCACTCTTGCTTGGAAAATCCCATGGACGGAGGAGCCTGGTGGGCCGCAGTCCATGGGGTCGCTAAGAGTTGGACACGACTGAGCGAGTTCACTTTCACTTTTCGCTTTCATGCATTGGAGAAGGAGACAGCAACCCACTCAGGTGTTCTTGCCTGGAGAATCCCAGGGAAGGGGGGAGCGTCATGGGCTGCCATCTGTGCAGTCGCACGGAGTCGGACACGACTGAGGCGACTTAGCAGCAGTAGCAGCAGCAGGGTCTTAATGGTCTGGGAGCATTGAAATGATACTTCTGAAGTTTACCTTTGAAACATGTATTTTTCCTATTTTACCTTTTCCAGCAGTAGTGCTATAAATTCTCAGTTGACTTCTTCTAAGTTTTTGGCCATTAGTTAATAGATGGGGTTACCATCATGAGTGTAATACCTAAAATGTACTCAGAAGCCATTATGTAAACAATTTGCACCTGTGTTACAGAGAAAACGTAAGATTTTCTTTCTGCCATAATTCTGCTCACAGTTTTGTTAACTGAGGAATACATAAAATCCAGTAATGCAAATTTCTATTTTACCGGTGCTTAAATTAAGCAGGTCTTAATGAAATCATGAGAAAAGGAGGCGTTATAGTACTAAATGACAGGGAGAGTGTTTGTAAATTAAAAAAACTAAGCTTTATTGGTGAAAACTCACGCTATGGAAACTTGGAAAAGGCAAAACCTTGAAATGTATTAATGCTAACATTTAGTTGACAGAAAACCATCTCTGCCTAGACTGTTCCATATGAGAAATCATAGAAATATTAATGGTGGAAATTGGTGGAGTAGCAATTGCAACAGACAACCTTCGTTTGGAAAGACTCCATTAACAAGGCAAATTATGTTAGTTATATGTAGGATGCTGTTGGGGAAGATGATAATTGAGTGTTGAAAACAAAGTTATGAGAAACAAAGGAAACCATGCTTAGGTTCACAGTGAAAAACATTAGGAGATGTGCCGTTTTCCCTCTCACACTAGCTGATCAGCAAAAGGAAAAGCTCCAACGTGTTCCATTAAAAGAACAATGTCAGAGAAGGAAGAGGTCAAAAATTTGAAGCACTTCCTCAGCTTTCTTTTGGGATCTAATGGGCCACCATTTGTTACCATTAAAACCAAAAATTTCCAAGTCTTCTCATACGAATGAGAAGTAACTGTCTTCAGTCCCTATATTCCATTGTGCTAAAGGACCCAAGATTGGAAATGGCCCCATTAGAGAGGTTAATTTAGGAGTTCTGAGTTCAACAGTATCAGATCCTTGGGTTTCTATTGGCACTTTTACCTATTTCAGAATAGAAAATTAGTGTGAATTGATATATGAGCAACCTATTTAAAAAGAGATGAGTAAACATAAAGGGACCTTTTGTACACAAGGGCTAATGGATAAGTAATCACTTTTAGCCTCCTACTATACTGCTAAATTCTATTTCCTCTGAAACAAAGATGTAAATGAAAAACAGCAAGAGAATAAGGGAGATAAACATTTAGTATTTGAATTAGTGTCTACTGGAGATGGAATTCCAGTTGAGCTGTTTCAAATCCTGAAAGATGATGCTGTGAAAGTGCTGCACTCAATATGCCAGCAAATTTGGAAAACTCAGCAGTGGCCACAGGACTGGAAAAGGTCAGTTTTCATTCCAATCCCAAAGAAAGGCAATGCCAAAGAATGCTCAAACTACCGCACAATTGCACTCATCTCACATGCTAGTAAAGTAATGCTCAAAATTCTCCAAGCCAGCCTTCAGCAATACGTGAACCGTGAACTCCCTGATGTTCAAGCTGGTTTTAGAAAAGGCAGAGGAACCAGAGATCAAATTGCCAACATCCGCTGGATCATGGAAAAAGCAAGAGAGTTCCAGAAAAACATCTATTTCTGCTTTATTGACTATGACAAAGCCTTTGACTGTGTGGATCACTGTAAACTGTGGAAAATTCTGAAAGAGAGGGGAATACCAGACCACCTAACCTGCCTCTTGAGAAATCTGCATGCAGGTCAGGAAGCAACAGTTAGAACTGGACATGGAACAACAGACTGGTTCCAAATAGGAAAAGGAGGACGTCAAGGCTGTATATTATCACCCTGCTTATTTAACTTCTATGCAGAGTACATCATGAGAAACGCTGGGCTGGAAGAAGCCCAAGCTGGAATCAAGATTGCCGGGAGAAATATCAATAACTTCAGATATGCAGATGACACCACCGTTATGGCAGAAAGTGAAGAGGAACTAAAAAGCCTCTTGATGAAAGTGAAAGAGGAGAGTGAAAAAGTTGGCTTAAAGCTCAACATTCAGAAAACGAAGGTCATGGCATCCGGACCCATCACTTCATGGGAAATAGATGGGGAAACAGTGGAAACAGTGTCAGACTTTATTTTTGTGGGCTCCAAAATCACTGCAGATGGTGACTGCAGCCATGAAATTAAAAGACGCTTACTCCTTGGGAGAAAAGTTATGACCAACCTAGAGAGGACATTCAAAAGCAGACACATTACTTTGCCGACTAAGGTCCGTCTAGCCAAGGCTATGGTTTTTCCTGTGGTCATGTATGGATGTGAGAGTTGGACTATGAAGAAGGCTGAGCGCCGAAGAATTGATGCTTCTGAACTGTGGTGTTGGAGAAGACTCTTGAGAGCCCGTTGGACTGCAAGGAGATCCAACCAGTCCATTCTGAAGGAGATCAGCCCTGGGATTTCTTTGGAAGGAATGATGCTGAAGCTGAAAGCCCAGTACTTTGGCCACCTCATGAGAAGAGTTGACTCATTGGAAAAGACTCTGATGCTGGGAGGGATTGGGGGCAGGAGGAGAAAGGGATGACAGGCAATGAGATGGCTGGATGGCATCACGGACTCGATGGACTTGAGTCTGAGTGAACTCTGGGAGACAGTGATGGACAGGGAGGCCTGGCGTGCTGCGATTCATGGGGTCGCAAAGAGTCGGACACGACTGAGCAACTGAACTGAACTCAACTGAAATATATCTTTAAAGTTGTATTTTGCACCAAAAGAAATTTTGAGTTAAAAGAGGCTGCACAATACTATGGGACTTCCTTATTAGATAAAGCATTTGCATACCTGGGAACAACTGGATAATAAGATCAAGTGGAATGAGAGAGAAGGTTTAGAGCTCACATGTAAGTCAGGAATTTCATCTGAATTACTAGTCTCTAAAGAGCAGAAGGCAGAGTAATTTACTCAACCAATTTGGAGTTTTCTGTTCACTTAATTAAGTTTTGGGTCAGTACCAATCACATAGTTATTGTCCCTTGAAAGGTCACAGTGATTCAACATCTGTGGTCATTTACACAAAAACATCTATTGCATAGTAGTGATGTGGTGATCAGCCTGATATCCCTCGTCCCTACAAAAATTAGAATCAAATCAAGACAACTCTCAGGAGACATAAAAAGGGGGAAGAAAACCTACTGCAGTACATAGACAAGAATAGGTATATAATGAAAAGCAAGGAATAGGAATAGTTGGAACAAGAGAAAAACAGATGGAAGAAGTTGACATGAAAGTAGTACATATACAAACAATTGGAGAGGGATGATGGGAAGGATGAGTGAATGGATGCCAAAGATATGGAAAGTGAGGGAATGGTCTTAGTCATTTAAATGGTATGGGAAAAGTGTCAGAAATACTTACCAATTTTATCCCCAAAAAAACCTGAAAAATAAAATTAAGAGATCCATGTAAATACCGAAAGGTACAAACACAAAATAATTCTATTCTATCCTAAAATTTGCATTTACAATTCAGTTTATTAGTGTTCAGAAATACACATATGCACACACATAAAACACTCATATAGAGCATGCATATACACGAAGAGCTCCCACAGGAATATCAACACCCACAACCGGACACATCCACAAGGAGAAATCCTCCTTTTTGCTCAATACAGTCTCCAGAAATTAAGAGGGGGCAAAAATTAAGTCAATTTACTATATTGAGAGAGAATTTCAGGAACGCTAGTTAAAGAAGTTTTTAATCACTTTGGCATTGGTTAGGCATTCATTGTTCACTTTGTAAGATGTGATAAGGTATTTGGAAGCTAACGCGTATATGAGGAATCAGGGTAGCTTTGCTCATTATATTAGATGCAAATACTGAATTACAGGGTTAAAAACATTCTAGAGATTACTCTTCATTATGAGCTATGTGCCTCTAATCACATTTAGTGTCAACCAATGAATACATCACCTTGATTTGGGATGTTTCTGTTTTGATCCACACCTGAATGAAGCCCATGTGATTTATGTCCAGTGCCTATAAGAAAAATACAACATTCAATGCCAGTGAAGCAAGAATTACCACTTTTCCAAGAAAGTACTCTAAGAACAACTTTAGAAATATGTCTATATCTGGGAAGCCTAGGGTAATCCTATTTGGGCACAGTGGAAGAATGAGTGTCAAGCTCATGGATCAAGAAATAAAGCAGAATGCTTACATGCTTTGAAGGGAGAATGAGAGGCAAACTTCACTGAGCACATTAGGCATCTTCTTCTCTATCTTTGCAGGTTTGGGGAAGTCTCATCACAATAAATATGGGCCCTAGATACAGGCATTTTACAGAGGTCCTAACAAGGGATGTGTCCTTGGAGATAAACAGAATGGAACTCAATGCCGTTTAACATAATGTCCTTCCTCATATCCATTTTGTAGTGAGCCTACGACATGTCTCTGAAAAACAGGAACAAGCTAATGTCTACAGGAAAGA